>NW_022734538.1:26411-32342 GCF_011630105.1 Anneissia japonica | reverse complement strand
TTATTATTATTATTATTATTAATATTATTATTATTATTATTATTATTATTATTATTATTATTATTATTATTATTATTCTCAACAACAACATAAGCTTTTTCATTATTATCTGCTGAAATCCATAATCTTTCCTGCTTTTAAACCATATTTTTAGTTGATTTTGGTATCTCCTAAGCTTAGTACTTTTGATAAATTGAAATTTATTTTGTTACCCTTTTAGAGTATTTATCTGTATTATAGATATGCTATCTTAAAACTATATAAATATATTATAATCTTTCTTTTTTACATGGACATTATAACATAAAATATGAACCGAATTAATGATAATGTTAAAACTGCCGTAAGAATATTGCAAATAACATATACGACAAAAATTATATAAAAATACAGTTTACCACACTAAAAAATAGAAAGAAGAATCATTTGCAATCAAGGAAAAAGTAACATGGAATATATATATTTTATACTGCTATTACTTTATTGTTATTATTATTTTTTCAATGTTTTATGTTCAATTAAATTAAAAGATTAGGTTTTTCCAACATAGTCAACGACAGAGCCACTGTTATTTTCTTCAAACATTTTTTGGTCAATGTTTTCATAATATGTTATATTATTCATTTTCAGCAAAGTCAAAATCTACAACAGCGACGAAAGTGCCACCGAGCTCCGGAGTGACAACAGGTAGGTAGCTATCACCATCCTCGCGACACATACTCTCAATTCTTACAAGTGCTCTACAACAGGCGTGCCACCAACCACAAATTATCATCATCATCATCATCATCATCATCATCATCATCATCATCATCATCATCATTAAGCCTATCCCCTCAAGTTAGGTCGTGTCGAAACCGCTCTATGTCTACACTCTCTCTTGTCACTAACTCTCCTTAGATCAAGCACTACCGGACACATTCATTGGCCCATTTCTCCGTGCGCCGCTACTCATCAATCAACCTATCCCTTTAAGTTAGGTCGTGTCGAAAACCGCTCTATGTCTACACTCTCCCCTGTCACCAACCCTCCTTAGATCAAGCACTACCGGACACATTCATCGACCCATGATTGGCGCATTTCTTCGTGCGCCGCTACCCATCTTATCAAATCGTCCTCTTACTTCTCTTAATGTGTCCGTACCACCTCAATCTAATTTCTCTTATCTTTTCTCTCAAATTCACAACTTATTTCCTGCCTTATACCTTCGTTTCTGTATTCTATCCTGTATTTTAAACCTAATTGTTTGCAGACATCTCATCTCTGCCACTTCAAACTTCTTTACACTCTTGTTTTTATGCCTGTTTATTTCTATGTATTTATAATTATAATTTGATGCATTATACATAATAAGGCGTACGTACATACACATTCACGTATGAACACAAAACGTACCGTATATATCGTACTGCATATGCTTATTGCAAATGCAAATGCTTATTGCATTATTATGCTTATCTTTATCGTTGTCAATGTATTTATCATTATCATTATTATTATTATTATTATTATTATTATTATTATTATTATTATTTTTATCAACAACAACATCAACATTATCATAAACTTTTTCATTATTATCTGTTGAAATCCATAATCTTTCCTGCTTTTAAACCATACTTTTATTTGATTTTGGTATCTCTTAAGCTTAGTACTCTTGATAAATTGTATGTGTTCTGTATTTTTTTCCCTTTCTTAGTTTCTTTTTAATTTTTATGAAATTATGTATGTAACCTGTATCATGTTAGTCCAGTATTGTGTTAACCGTTGTACGTGGAATTTGTGTGCATTTGAGAGCCCTCCAGATACTTTTTGCTCTTGTTTTTTGTTTGTTTGTTTTAATTTTTTTTTTGTAACCCTGGGAGAGTATTTATCTGTAATATATTTTGATATTCAATTTAAAATTTAAGATTCCTTAATAATTAAACTATATAAATACATTATAATCTTTCTTTTTACATGGACACTATAACAAAAAATGTATAAATTGGTTGTGTAGTAATTTAATGTTTTTTTGTTTTTTTATGTAATAAATCCAGAACTTATCAACTTTATGGCACGCTTTTACTGTGTACTAGGTCATGATGTGCCAAACATACTAATACATTTTCTATTAACTGGTTCCAGTAAATTGCAATAATTTCTAATTGTTTTAGATTTTACCGTCTTCACTACAAATCTGATTATGCAGATGGTTTTTACCGGAACAGCAGTTCTAGTCCTAGTTATTGGATGTATCTGTGTTTTAATGGTTTTCGTAACAAAGCCATCGAATAGAATCAAACCAACTGGAGAATAAGAAGAGTATTCTTATCGTATTTAACTTAAGCGCAGATTATCGTTTCAACGAGCCTAAACAAAGCGAAAATTAAATTGCATTTATATAGATATTTAATAAATATAATGAGTTTAAATCACGATATGTTTCGATGGTTCAACCATCATTATCAAATGAAGGAAACTACTGCTAAACACTAAGCTTATCTATAGCTAGGGAGTCATATGGGAAGACCAATGGGAAAACAGCTGTCTCTTATACACATAATATATATATATATATATATATATATATATATGAATCTAAAAATATATATGAGATGTATAAATAGAGAGATACAGTATATGTAGGAATATATAACCTAACATCTAAACAACACATTTATAATAGCGGCACGAACATATCTATAGTAAAGACGTTTGAATGTCGCCTCGAGCAGCTCTCTGAGATGCAAATGACAGGCTCCTTATGGAGACATAATGAATGTTTGATAAATGTAAACTAAATTGTGTATTTAATCAAAATTATGTAGCATACTATTCAGAATATTTAAATCGCCCTTGTAACGTCATTTGGTATGTATAATTGCGAATATAATTAGTTATCAGAGTAACTTGTTAATACCTTTTAGTAACGTGACGGGTATTGTAATTGTTGGATACCTTTGTGGGACTCTTATTCAAGAGAATAGAGACCATCAGTGTGTGGCGCTTAATATACCTTATTAGAGTGTTAACGTGGTATTGCACATTTTACCTTGGTGTAACGTTAGTATTATTTGATTTTTAACATCGGTTATCTGTTTCTAGTGGTAGAAAAGCACTCGAAAATGAGTACAACAGAAGTGGCGGAAATGTTATAGAGTGATATAGGCCTACATAGGGAAGGTATCATCATAGTAATTGATATAACTTGTAGCATCCCACCTTTTCTGTACAAGTACACTGTAGTAGCTCTGATGATATCGCATAATAGAGTCATGAGGTGACGCCTGCTGAAAGTTATGATGTAGTCATGAGTACTTATAAGGCACTATCTTACTTTGCATTTTTGAATAACAAATCCATCGTTAATGAATGTTAATTAGCATAAAACGAATAAGTATGCATGTACTTCGAATTGGTTGGTATAAACGATTTCTAAATTCACGTTTAAATGTTTTGTGATTTTTGATGTGCAACAGAATAAACAAAATAAAAAAGTCGTCAGTATTAACGTTTTTTTGTAAGGAAAATCAATAATTATATTGCTAATGCTACTGATGATTATGATAAAATTTATAATGATGATGATGACGATGATGACGATGGTGGCGGTGGCGATGATAATGATGATGATGATGATAATAATCATTATGGTGACGGCGGTGGTGTGATAATGATAATGATGATGATAATGAAGATAGTGATGGTGATAATGAAAATGTTTAATAATAATAATGATAATAAAAACATAGATAATAATTAATAATAATGATCATGATTATTATTACCATTGTCATTTTTATTCTCATTCATCATTATCATTTAATCATCACCATCACCATTAATATTAAGCATAAAATTGATAACAATTAATAAATTCATAATATTTTTAAATAAAGTTTATTTTATTAATTTTGTTTCTATTTCACATGGAAAGAAAGTGGAATATTTTACAAATATATAATTACAATAACTTTTTTGTTAATTTTATTGCTACCCAACATGTTTTAGTTTAGCTCCTGTTAACCCTGGTGTCCCACACTAGCAAAGTGAGTTGGATGTAGAGTCGATTTACACTGTAATTTGTGTGCAGTGGTGGCGCAAGCGGCCGGGTACCGTGTTAATTGGGAGTTTTCGCTGCACGACGTTAACCCGTTAACAGATGACTTCATAATTTATTCATCTTGCGTTGCGGAATACGGAGTAATTTCAGGATTTTACGTGCTCGACGGACGTTAGTTACGGGTTTGCGCATACGTATTTCGATTTGTTTACAAAAGGGGCGGAGTTATCGCGTTGCAAGTTGGGTAATAACGTTAAAGTTAAGGTTAACGTCATGCGGCGAAAACTACCTAGTAAGGCCTGGCCTCGCCGTCAGGAAGTCACTTTAAAATCTATCGGAGAAAAATGAAACATGGTGAAGATGAGGTAGGTGTGGATTCTGGCTCACCTTTGAGAAAAAAGCTAGCCACCCCTGCTTTTTTTGACAGAATTCGAATTAAGAATACTGGGATTTCCACCACCAAGTACAACACAAATTATAAGCACTACACAACCTGGTTCAGACTAGTAAACTTTCATAGATGGGGTTAATACCGTCTCTGCCCGATATAGTTGGGGCTGAGATATACAATTTATGGTTATGGCACTCTCGGACTTAAATTATAATAATTTATAATTTTTCTTCTTTCTCAATTTTTCGAAATAATTTTGACAAATTTAGGGGTGGTACTGCGGCTGGGGCTTG
Source organism: Anneissia japonica (assembly GCF_011630105.1). Lineage (NCBI taxonomy): Eukaryota > Metazoa > Echinodermata > Crinoidea > Comatulida > Comatulidae > Anneissia > Anneissia japonica. Next base: position 27,613 of record NW_022734538.1, on the reverse strand, counting down.
CATCAGCCACTGTGAAATATAGTCGAGATTTGCGTGACCACATGATACACCTGTCTCTTATACACATCTAGATGTGTATAAGAGACAGATATAACCTAACATCTAAACAACACATTTATAATAGCGGCACAAACATATCTATACTGTAGTAAAGAAAAACGTTTGAATGTCACCTCGTGCAGCTCTCTGAGATGCAAATGACAGGCTCCTTATGGAGACATAATGAATGTTAGATAAATGTAAACTAAATTGTGTATTTAATCACAATTATGTAGCATACTATTCAGAATATTTAAGTCGCCCTCGTGACGTCATTTTGTATGTATAATTGCGAATATAATTAGTTATCAGAATACCTTGTTAATACCTTTTTGTAACGTGACGGGTATTTTAGTTGTTGGATACCTTTGTGGGACTCTTATTCAAGAGAATAGAGACCATCAGTGTGTGGCGCTTAATATATCTTATTAGAGTGTTAACGTGGTATTGCACATTTTGCCTTGGTGTAACGTTAGTATTATTTATTTTTAACATCGGTTATCTGTTTCTAGTGGTAGAAAAGTACTCGAGAATGAGTACAACAGAAGGGGCGGAAATGGTATAGAGTGATATAGGCCTACATAGGTAAGGTATCATCATAGTAATGGATATAACTTGTAGCATCCCACCTTTTCAGTACAAGTACACTGTAGTAGCTCTGATGATATCGCATAATAGAGTCATGAGGTGACGCCTGCTGAAAGTTATGATGTATTCATAAGTAATCTTATTACGTAAACTTATAAGGCACTATCTTACTTTGCATTTTTGAATAAACATACCCATCGTTAATGAATGTTAATTAGAATAAAATGAATAAGTATGCATGTACTTCGAATTGGTTGGTATAAACGATTTCTAAATTCACGCTTAAATGTCTTGTGATTTTTATGTGCAACAGAATAAACGAAATAAAAAAGTCGTCAGTATTAACGTTTTTTGTAAGGAAAATCAATAATTATATTGCTAATGCTGCTGATGATTATGATAAAGTTGATAATGATGATGATGACGATGATGACGATGGTGGCGGTGGTGATGATAATGATGATGATGATAATAATAATCATTATGGTGACGGCGGTGGTGTGATAATGATGATGATAGTCAAGATAGTGATGGTGATAATGAAAATGTTTAATAATAACGTTAATAACAACATA
>NW_022734538.1:23817-26197 GCF_011630105.1 Anneissia japonica | reverse complement strand
TATATATATATCTACATGTACCGGTATATTTTTGTTATATGAACACATGGTCAAGTAAATTAAAATGAATGGTGGTAGTAATATACACGTGAATGCATATTTTACGTGACAATTATTTATATAAATCAGCTCAGTGGAGGTTCTAGGAATTCAAAAAAGAGGGAGTCCTGGCTGGTACTTTCACAGGTAGAGGATCTATTGTACCACCTCAGCCCCACCATGGTTGGGGCTGAGGTAAGGAAATTTGTTAATATGGAACCTTCAGATGGCCGAAAATTAATTGTAATTTTCTTTATACCTCTTTTTTAATTTTTAAGATAATTTAGGGGTGCTGCCCCCTCCCGTTGAATTAGCCACTGCCAGTTGTCAAATATAATATTACAGAATATTAATTTAATATTGCGCGAATGCGTACGTGCATTGGATGCGCACCTATAAATGAAAAAAGATGGAGCCTAGATTATGCTCCACTTAATCAACACTTTTACAATATTTCTACGAAACGTAACTTTAGAAATACAGTACTGTTATTGGATTATTTTAAGTTTGTAAAATTTGGATTTTGGAAGTTGAATGCCTATTTTAATTTACTTTACTGGCATGCCAGTCACCAATATGTACTTGTCGAAGGCCTACGAGGGAATTGGATGGCACCTGTGGCGTATCTAGGGGTGCGTGGAGGGGCGCACTCCCCTCTCCCTCCCGAAAAAAATAATCGCGTCCCCTACACTCGCTTCCACCCCTCCCCCCCAAAAAACATGGTCAAAGTATATAAAAATTACCTAAAATCACCTTATTTTGTGACTAAGCACCCGTCAACTGATACGCCACTGGAGGCACATTATATCCATCGCATTATTATTATACAAACAAATAAAGTAATAAAAGAAGAATTTAAAAAGCCAACATAAAACTTTGATTTATGAAAGATTGGTTAATAAATACACGGGAAATGCATTTTAATGAAGGAACGTACATTTAACCGTTTATATTTTAACTCAACAACCCTAACTAAATATTATTGTTTCACATTTTACTGTTCAGTAGTTATTAACACTTACAGGTCCCGCCAATTTAATATTAGGTATATGATAATGGCCCTAATTTATTGGATAGTGTAGGTTCAAGTGCTGCCTAGGCCTATGCCTTGTGATAACAGGCCTATTTGTATTATATGTGCCTTTAGTTTGTCCTTTTATTTTGATATAAGATTGGTAGAATTCATTCAAAATATGCTATAACTTCCTTAGATTATTTTGGTTGGTACCATGTCGGTGATGCCATAATTAACGTTAAATCCTTGCTTGGTGGAGTGAGTGGGGGAGGAGGGATGGATCCTAAAGCAGCTTAGCTCAGTCGGCTAAATTGGTGGTAGTCAATGTGTGGCCACTGAACCGTAGATATCCTTTTAGATATTTGGTCACTAGCTTAAGTTCTTCCTTTGCTTATCAGCTGGTGGAGGGACTGAAATTCAAGCTAGGACAGTGCAGTCTTTTGGATGAGACGTGTAAGCCTTGTGTGCCGTGTGCAGTATGACCCATGTGCATGTTTAAAAACACAGTAAACTACTCAGGAAAAAGATTACGCGGATTGCCTCCCGGTGCGCTGCCGTTTTTACCACCAAAAGGGCCTTTACTGCAAACATATCTAATCCCGAACAAAATACTCTGTTCTATCTTATCTTCCTATTTAAGGATGAGATTCGTTTCATAAAATGCTGGATGTTAATGCCCTATTCGATATAACATCACTATCTGAAAAAAAAATCGTTTTGCGTTTGCTATACCAAGAATTGCCTAAATAATTAAAATGCTCAGAAAGTAATCGGTAAAGACCTAGCAGAAAACAAACACAAATCATGCAATTCACGCAATAGTGCATCTTATCTGCAGCACGATACACGATATATTAATGCCTCTGGTCAAATTCAACACTTAATTGAAATCGTGCCAGACAGTCTTTCATTCCAAACTCTACCTACCTATTCACTTGTATTTCAAAGGAAAATTTAAAGCATATCTATTCATAACACAATTAATTGCTGACATTAAAAAAAAAATAAAAGTAACGATATCTAGCAACAAGTGTATCAATATATAATAAATATTACTTGGAATTTTTTCAAGTATATTAATACAAGCAGAGTTAATATTAGTGCATTGAGAACCATATAATATTAATATTGGTACACGAACAGTTTTCCAAATATGTTTCAACTTCAGTTTATGTTCTATCCTCACAGATGCTAATACCCTGATGGAAGAAAAGTGGTTAACGAAATATTCGTTGAATAATTTGTTTATATCCTGAAATAATTATGTCAACCGTGTTCATCCTCACTTTGATTAACTTTATATTGTTCCACTATTCAGGATCTATG
>NW_022734538.1:12801-22514 GCF_011630105.1 Anneissia japonica | reverse complement strand
TTATTCATATTAATAAAAAAAAATGGATACAAATAAAATTATATTCAAATTTTAAACTGGAGAGTGCAATTTCTGGCCAACTAGAGGTACCATAATCACACATTTTCTTACCTCGGGGCTGAGGTGGCATAATATCCTCCATCTGTGAAAGTACCTCTCCGGTCCGTCCCTTCTCTATTTTGAAATTCTTGATCTGCCACTGAACTGATCTAAATTAAACTTTCTGTAAACTTTAAATATGTTACGAGGAAGTATCTTTAAAATATTAGTGACAATCCACATTCTGGAGTGAATTTCAGGGTCATTACAATTGCTGGGGTCTGAGGTCCCATAAATAAATATCTCTAATTTATACATGGATCTAAATCCAACTTTTCAGAAAAGTTCATCATGGTTCTATGAAGAAATGATTAAATTTTGGTGACGATCCGGAGTAAGGTGTTGATATGAGGACCATTTAAATAATTTCATAGCACATTTGATTAAACTATATAAACTCAATTTACGTTTTTTAAAGTGTTTAAATCAACTGCAGCTACGTTTTAAATCAACTGCAGCTACGTTAAACGCACAGTTACCGTGAAATGCATGAACCATGAGGTCGTGGATGTTGTTTGTCATGCCTTTCAACTCGGCCTCGATGCCTATGAACTAAAAATGCACTGGCTTATGCAGGGTTGGCTCATATAGCGCACAATGATATGAGTCTCAATATTATCATTGCTATTACCATCGCAGCTCAGTTCGAGTCTCACTAACATCGTGTTAGTTGTGAATTTTGTTTTCATTGCTTTTTTATCATCTTATAATTCTTTTAGCTTAGTATTTAGATTTTATTTTACTTTATACTTTTTAATTACATTTCTGTTGCAATTTCAACATCAATTTTCATTATGTCAAAAGGGAGAAGTCGTTCTGTTGAACAAACAGACACAGTAAGTCTAGTTGCTGTTATCGTTGTTGTTGTTGTTGTTTCTGTTGTTAGTGTTGATTTTTTATTATTAATATTGTTGTTATTATTATTATTATTATTATTATTGTCACTATTATTATTATTATTATTATTATTATTATTTCAATTTTATTACTATTGCTCCATCATAATTTACTTCTAAATGATTATTGTTTGGATATTCAGAATCCTGGAGTCAAATCATTTAAGCATAATTATCTAATAAGTTTACTTTAATGCGTGCATTAAGACGGTCATAAATAATGGAATAATAGACGAGTAAATATGTTTTTTTTTTGTCATCGCTGTATCCAGACATCATGTGTTTACCTTCTAAATAAATAATTTAAGCAATGCACTCCAACATTAAAAAGACGATTAGACGATATTTATTGGTAGTCCAGATAAATTTTAATTTATGATTTTACCTCGCAAGTCGGTGTTCTATTTTACGATCCATAGCAAGACTCTACTTAGATAAAGACAGACTATACTTTATGTTTTGCTTATAATAATATTATGATTATTATTAATATTATTAATATTAATATTATTATTATTATTACTTATATTATTATTAATTCAATAATGATTGTCAAAATTATACTAGTTGATAAATAATTAATAATTTATTATAATTAAAAATTTATTTTTGTTACGATAGAAATATTAGGCCTATTGAACATACAGGATATAATTATATAGGCCTAAAACAGTGTATACACAAAAGTGTTTGCCACATTTGATAGGGGTACACCCTCATTGGGCATTTTATGCTAATATGTTTACATGATCTGTAGGGCCAATTTGATATCGGGGTGCGATGTCCAATTTTCCCGACGATAGCATGAGTGAACGGTGCCACGGCAGCCCAGAACCACTCAAGGGGGTTGCAAGGGGATAGTCCTCGAAAGGTAGACCAGACTAAAAAGATAAATGCACTGACCTCCGTAAAGTCGTTTTTTTTTAAATAAGAACTCTCAATATCACCCTCGCTATTACCATTATAGCCGTAAAACGAGTATAACTAATGTCGAGTTGGTTTTTGTTTCTCATGTACTTTCTACTTCATACATGATTTCAACATCACTTCTCATTATGACAATGAGGATAAGCACTATTTTCTGCTTTGATTGTATTTATTCGGTTTAAACACCAAGAATAGCCCAACAAAATCCAAAGAAATAATATTTTCAGTTGGTTTATTCTGGTGATAATTCCAGAGGATTTAAGGAGCATGCCTCCACCCCTACGAAATTATAAGGGGATCATATCAGATCCCTATGCAGTGGGTCAATTCACAGTTTCTTTTCCCATTTTACTTTTAAAATGTTTTTGGAGGTTCACACTTTTTGTATTTTGCACATAAACGCTATACGATTTTGAGTTGATGGGATTTATTCGGTGTAAACACCAAGAATAACTCAACAAAGTCTAAATAAACTTAATCATAAACGTAAATCATACACTTTAAAAATGTTTGTTTAAGATTTTTTAATGTTATATGCCATGTGTTAATAACAAAATATCAACAATTACATAATTGCAGCCGCGTAGAGAAGGAGGTCTAGGGGACTTGCCTACCTGTTAATTTTTGCCCTCGCCCCCCCCCCCCCCCCAACCGCGCCCCCCCCCCCCAATCCCAGTAAAAATCAAAGTGATAATTGAGTATGGAAAAAATAACCAATGAACAAAGTTTACTTCTTTAAATTTATATAGGCACTATGCCTAATACAAACTCGACCAGATACATATTCACTTTCATTAGTGATCATTATTCCGACACAAAAACCTAGACTAGGAATTAAACGGAATGTTGTTCGAGGAGAGTTTTTACTTCTAGAGGTTATTGCGTATAGTAAACTGCTCTCTATGTTATTCCTGAGATGTTTAAATCTACAACAAATTTCATGAATATCTGCTGTATCTAGATAAACCATATTCCAATCTTCAAGATGTGGCTGGGATAATCTCGGAATCGTGCGCAGGGGCGGATTTAATAATGATAATTGATTCTTTTCACTCCTCAGCCCCAACTATGATGGTTCCCTAAGCTTAACATGCAATTGATTGAATAATGACATAAACATTTTATATCTTCTTTTTACTATAAATTGTTCATAAAAATTTTACTCCATTCTCTGTACACTTCAATGTAGGCCAATATCCAAGGTCGTTCTAAATTTTACTATTGTAGTACTTAAAAGCCGTAAAATATCTCGTATATTTTCGAATTGATATCTACTAGACCACTAACATAATTAACACCATTAATTCGAATATTAATTTTGTTAGACCTATAGGCTTAATCTGTACGTTTTTTTTTCAGCGACTACATTGTAAAGTCAGCATTGAATAAATACCATTCCATTGTTAGATAGAGTTTTAATCAAGTTTGGCAGTGTAGAAGTTGGTAACCATTGTATAAACTACTCTTAGAACGAGTGCTCGTATCTTGTATAAACTATGAAAAAGTCTGTAGCATATATTTTCGCAATTTACACAGAATGTTGCTACTCGGAGTTTCACGCTATTGCGATCGTCAGGCAACTGTATATGTATATATATATATATGTATGTATGTATGTATGTATGTATGTATGTATGTATGTATGTATGTATGTATATATATATTATTTATTTATTTATTTATTTATTTATTTATTTATGATTATTTTGTGTGTGTGTGTGTGGATTCTGTTTGTGATCTTTTATTATTTGTAAAAGTTGCTACCAATTTGGCCTTTGGCCACGATTTGTAACTTGTTTTTTTAATGTTGATATATTTGAATAAATAAAGTGGAATATAAATATAGATGTAGCCTCTAAGAGGCCTACTATTCAGAATGTGTTTAAGTCACCCTTGTGACGTATATATAATTGTGTAACTTTCTGGGTAACGTGTCGTGTATTTGAATTGTTGGATGCCTTGTGGGACTTTTATTCAAGAGCATCGAGCGCATTTTAGTTAGTGGCGCTTATTATTAGAACTTACTGGAGTATTAACGTGGTATTGCACAATTTGCTTTGTTGTAACGTTAGTATTTAAGCTTTAACATTGGTTATTTGTTTCTGGTGGTAGAAAAATACTCGAAAATTAGTATAAAAGAAGGGGCGGAAATGTTATAGAGTGATATATAGGGAAGGTAACATCATAATAGTTTACATAACGTACAGCTTTTCGTCAGAGCAGGCCGTATCAAGCCGTATATAGACCAGATAAGTATTTTAGTCTCTCTGTTAAACAACTGAACATCCTACCTTTTCAAGTAGGCCTACACTGCAGTAGCTTTGATGGTATTGCATAATACAGTATGAGGTCACGCCCGTTGAAAGTTATGACGTACCCATAAGCAATAGTATTATGTATACTTATAAGGCACTTACTCTACATCTTTGAATAACAAACCCATCGTTTATAAATATTAATTAGAATAAAACTAACAAGCATTCATGTACTTCGTATTAGTTCGTATAAGCGATGTCTAATTTCACGCTTAAATGTCTTGTGATATTTGATGTGCAAAATAAATAAACGAAATTAAACGAAGTCGTCAGTAATAACTTTTTTTGTAAGGAAAATTAATAATTATATTGCATAAGATCATAACAATCACATCTAATGGTAATGAAGATAATATTTACTAAAGCGTGTATTAAATATAGATCAATTGTTCTTAATCACAAGGGCGATCACCAAACATGATGATGGTATTGTAAATGATAATGATGATAGTGCTAATGATGATGATAGAGGTGATAATAGTAATAATGGTGATGTTGATAGTAATGTTGATGATGCTAATTTGAGCTCCTTTGATTGTTTAAAAAGTCTGACGTTACGTAAATTTGATAAAATACTAATATTGCAAGTGACTATTAGCATATAAATATATTTTTTTATATTCAAGAAAACATATAAACTACCCACAAAAAGCTTGATAGACTTTGGATCAATGGTACACGATGTTTTATTCGAACCTACCTAAAATGAGTTTGCAAATACTTCAGCAACATTGGAATACCAATGGTAACATCTGTATCTTAAAACAGAGTATCTTTCATAGGAGTTTGGCTGATTTTCAATTCTATTTTGTAAATAGATATGGGGATATTGAATCACCAAACACAAAACAAAACCCCCCCCCCCCCAAAAAAAAAAACAAAAAAAAAACAGCAAGACGAATATAACAAGTAAAATATGATGAAAAAAATACGAAAAGAGACTGAATATATGTTTTGATGAATATTTACACCCTATTATTCTGTTTTCGTAATGGGTGACTGTCCATGTAGAATGTCTGGTTGTATCTATATTGTAAAGGACAGTATAGTCCATAATAGGATTATAATATAACCATCGCATATTCCTTTCTGCATGGACAGTCAACTGTCCTGAATATACTATAGCAGAACATGATGACAGCAGAATAGTGGGATGATATTAAATGCACTTTTGCAAGGGTATTAACAAACGCGTGTATTGTTATGCTTATATTGCAGGGTCAAACAACTATAAATCATTAAATTACTTAACCATGTTTGAATCATGAAACTAAGAGTATACTCTGATTTAAATCGCGTGCACGATGTTTAGTAGGACGGGTTTACAATCGTACATAGCCAGAAAAACATGTGTATATTCTACCAGAAATGTGATATAATATAATGATAGGCCTAATAATTATTACTCGCGAAAGAGGCACCAAAAAGACGAATCAAGATATTTGCAGGTGGGGGTCTAGAACGAAATGGGCACTCCTGTGTTAGTAGATGACATCAGTTTAAACGACCTTGGGAACCATCTTGTGTCTCTTGTCACAATCCCATCCTTTAGAGACGTGCGATTTTTTAAAAGTTAAAAAATATAAATAATATATTAGTTTAAAAATTATTCTTATAAATGAACCACCCCAGAACAGATGCTGGCTATCGTTTTTCTAACATTTTCTGTCTACTAAAAAGGCACTCTAACATTATATTGGAGAAAGGGTTGGACGTCACTGGCCCTCAACCTCTAATCCGTCATGAGCATCATAATGTTTAATAATCAGTATGTGAATACCAATGCGATAAATGCAAGTATATATACAAGTTTACAGTATATTCTAGAGCATAATCTTGAATAATATCTTTAACTAAATTTTAGAAAGACCTTTGCAAACGAAAAACAAAGATTCTTTTCAATAAGGAACTATTCTAAGCCTATATTTTTTTTCTGGTTTTGCTTATAATGTTGACAATAATATATTAAAAACTGGATTATAAATTAGGCCTACATGCTAAACTGTTTACATTCCTTATTCGTCACGTATTGACTTGTTTTAGCACTCAGTAAAGTGTTACGATCCACTTAACTTTACTGAATGCTACTCTGTTAACTTCCACTGTTCGTAGTTTAACGTAACTTGAATATTGAATTGTTACATGTAATGTGTTGCTTTTCTAGATTGACAATTCCTCGTCCAAATATTTTGCAGATTCGTGTTAGCTTAAAATTATTTGTTACGATATTTTAGTGGACATAAATATGATTTCAAAAGATGTCAATAATGGTAAGACACCTATCTGTAAATTGTCACGAACTATAAATTAGTCCTTAATAAAGTATTATGTAGATACTAGACAGTAATATTAAAATAATGAAGACACATGTTTAATGAAATACTTGAATAATAAAAACATCAAAAAGTGGATAATGGAGACATGAATAACAAAATACATTTAATAATAAAACATCAATAATAAAATAATGAAGATAAAATAATCTGTTTCTGTTTGCAAATCTGTATCTCGGCAATACGTAATTATATTTCTAATAAATGGATCTATGAATTGCGTAGTTGAAAAATACACTTTAAAGATTCTAATAACTTAAGACGCGTAATATATCTATCAATTAATTTAAAAGATGTGTAGTAATATTCACATTAATGTGAATATTATGTTATCATTATTATTATTTTTATTATTATTATAAACATCATTATTATTATCATCATTATCATTATTATTAATAATAATTATTATCATTATTATTGTCAATAATATTATAATGGTTGTGTTATAATAATAAAAATAATAATAATAATAATAAAAAAATAATAATAATTATTATTATCATTATTATTATTATTATTGTTATTATTATTATTAGCATCTAAAAGTCACTTTATTATCTAATACGTTTACTATTATGCATACATATGACATAATAGTTTTGAAGCCCCTCTTTAGTTTGCAAAATTAGCCTCGAAAAGAAGCATAGCATTAAGAAAAGCATAATCTTCTTTTTGAGATTGTAGTTTATTATACACTGTACATGAATTTCAAAAAACAAAATAAATTCAAAATATGTTTTGAATTTATGGTTTATACAGTAGTTTAGGTGATTTAATGTCAGTTAAATACACTCCAAGATACAGAGCGATATTACAGTGGCTGTATTATTATTTTATAATAAAAATTCGCAAAATGTACAGAACTCGTTTTGAAAATCTCGAATTGAAGCCCCCTCTTCACTTTGCAAAAGTAGCCTCGAAAAGAAGCCCATTTTGAAATGAAGCCCATCTCAAAAAGAAGCCCATCTAAAGTTCTCGAAAAATAAAAAGCCCAGGGCTTTAATTCGATGTTTTACGGTAGTACGAGGATAAGTGCAGATAGCAAAAGTGCAAATGGTGATTGCGCCACCATTGTCGATTAGAAGTTAGATTTCATTAGGTTTGCGTAAATGCTGTAAATCTCTTTGAAAAGGACAGATTGATAGACCTAATAATGTTTTTTGGTGATAAGCACACAGATAGTTGAATGATGACTGCGCCACCATCGTCGATTAAAAGTTACATTTACTTCTGCTTGCGTAAGTAAATGTTGTATTTTAACACGCGTGAGGCCGTTTTACAGTAAATAAAAAAATAACGCAGTACACTATACCGAAAATTAAAGAGTAGGGATTGTCTCCCGGTGTACTGCCCAATCACCACCAGAAGGACCACACAAGTAAATGGTTGTAAAATAATTTTATTCCTAATGGCCACTTAATTTGCAAATTGCACGTAAAACAAGTGTTTGTTTGTACATAAATAAACAAATAAAAATTAAAATAAAGTCGTATACTAATAGTCCCTTTTCTGAGAAAACCTGATTTCTGTTACCTGAACAGCAAAAAGAAGAGGAAACGTGATGACTTGGATTTATACATATATATGTACTGGTATAATTTATAATACGAAACATAGAAAAATAAAGTAAAAGGTATGGTAGAAGCACAACCAAATATATAAAGAGGTGAGACACATCATACATAACACAGGCCAGCATTTTTCACCTTTCTCCCAGATTTTAAATACAGTATTCAAAAATCTGTATTTCATCAAAGCATTTCAACAACAGGACGCATCTCGGGACATCAAAAAGGTTATAACTCTGGTGTCGCGTGTCATTACACGCTTAATGTCCAATGATCGCCACAAAAACCATTCAATCAACATATCGTAAAACCTTACATTGAAGCTCTGGGTTTTTTTTTTTTTTTTTTTTTTCTTTTTTTTTTTTAATTTTTTTATGCGAACTTAGGATAAGCTTCTTTTAGAGATGGGTTTCTTTTCGCGATTGGCTTCTTTTCGAAGCTGCTTTTGCAGCGTATAAATGGAGGGGCTTCTTTTTAAAATGAATGCTATCAATTTTGGGAATTATTAATACAAAACAATAAATCGGGCCACTGTAACATCAGCCTGCGTCATGGAGTGTATTAACCGACAATAAATCATCTGAACTGCTGTATACACCAAACATGTTTTACATTTTTTTATTTCCTTGAAATTCATGCACAGTGTATGCACTGTACTATCTCGAAAAAAAAAAAACAAACAAAACAAAACAATGCTATCTTGAAATTAGCTTCTTTTCGAGACCAACTTTTTCTTTCGAAGGCTACTTTTGCAAACTAAAGAGGGGCTTCAATTCTAGGTGGGCTTCTTCTCAATATTAAGCTCATTGGGCTTCAATTTGAGGTTTTACTGTATTACAATATGAGTAGAATTCATTCAACTGTTGTAATATTGCGCCTTCTTTAGTTAACGATAGATTTAAATATTATTAGGTACACCTGGCATGCTGTATTAAGCTGTGCTTTCTTAACAAAGGGGAGTCAATTCGAGTCGAGTATCTCAGTATAGTAGAAATAAAGTTCTTGGTGTTTTGGATATCATTGCGTACTATATTTATATTCGTGTCAAGGATACGACATCAACATATGCATTAATTATCAATAATTATTATTAAATCCTTGCTTAGTGGAGTGGAGGAGGAGGAATGGATCTTTTAGCAGCTTAGCTCAGTCGGCTAAATTTGTGGTTAGTCGATGTGTGCACGCTGAACCGTAGAGATCCTTTTAGATCTTTGGTCACTGGCTCAACTCCTTCCGCTGCTTTTCTTGTTTTTCAGCTGGATCGACTGAAATACAAACTACGACAGAGCTGCTAAGACTAAGTTTTAGTAGAATTTCTTTTCTCTCTCTCACACTCTCTCTTCTCCCCCCCCCCCAAGCCTTTGATAAATATTAATTAATAACGTAAAAAAGTGGGGAAAAAATATTATATGATACATTGTAAACATACACTCGCAGTAGAGGTCATGAAAATATTCATGAAAAAAAGGATTAGAAGCGATTAATTACGAGCTTTCATCGATAAACGGAAGCTTTATTTACAATTCTCGTGAGAAAAACACATGAATGATACTGGATGAATGTATACTTTTA
>NW_022734538.1:10598-12587 GCF_011630105.1 Anneissia japonica | reverse complement strand
CCCCCACCCACCTCACCTCTTCACTTTGCAAAAGTAGCCTCGAAAAGAAGCCCATTTTGAAATGAAGCCTATCTCAAAAAGAAGCCCATCTAAAGTTCTCAAAAATAAGAAGCCCAGGGCTTTAATTCGATGTTTTACGGTAGTACGAGGATAAGTGCAGATAGCAAAAGTGCAAATGGTGATTGCGCCACCATTGTCGATTAGAAGTTAGATTTCATTAGGTTTGCGTAAATGCTGTAAATCTCTTTGAACAGGACAGATTGATAGGCCTAATAATGTTTTTTTGGTGATAAGCACACAGATATTTGAATGATGACTGCGCCACCATCGTCGATTAAAAGTTACATTTACTTCTGTTTGTGTAAGTAAATGTTGTATTTTAACACGCGTGAGGCCGTTTTACAGTAAATAAAAAAATAACGCAGTACACTATACTGAAAATTAAAGAGTAGGGATTGTCTCCCGGTGTACTGCCCAATCACCACCAGAAGGACCACACAAGTAAATGGTTGTAAAATAATTTTATTCCTAATGGCCACTTAATTTGCAAATTGCACGTAAAACAAGTGTTTGTTTGTACATAAATAAACAAATCAAAATTAAAATAGTCTAATAGTCCCTTTTCTGAGAAAACCTGATTTCTGTTACCTGAACAGCAAAAAGAAGAGAAAACGTGATGACTTGGATTTATACATATATATGTACTGGTATAATTTATAATACGAAACATGGAAAAATAAAGTAAAAGGTATGGTAGAAGCACAACCAATTATATAAAGAGGTGAGACACATCATACATAACACAGGCCAGCATTTTTCACCTTTCTCCCAGATTTTAAATACAGTATTCAAAAATCTGTATTTCAACAACAGGACGCATCTCGGGACATCAAAAAGGTTATAACTCTGGTGTCGCGTGTCACTACACGCTTAATGTCCAATGATCGCCACAAAAACCATTCAATCAACATATCGTAAAATCTTACATTGAAGCTCTGGGTTTTTTTTTTTCTTTTTTTCTTTTTTTATTTTAATTTTTTTTTTGCGAACTTAGGATAGGCTTCTTTTAGAGATGGGTTTCTTTTCGCGATTGGCTTCTTTTCGAAGCTGCTTTTGCAGCGTATAAACGGAGGGGCTTCTTTTTAAAATGAATGCTATCAATTTTGGGAATTATTAATACAAAACAATAAATCGGGCCACTGTAACATCAGCCTGCGTCATGGAGTGTATTAACCGACAATAAATCATCTAAACTGCTGTATACACCAAACATGTTTTACATTTTTTTATTTCCTTGAAATTCATGCACAGTGTATGTACTGTACTATCTCGAAAAAAAACAATGCTATCTTGAAATTAGCTTCTTTTCGAGACCGACTTTTTCTTTCGAAGGCTACTTTTGCAAACTAAAGAGGGGCTTCAATTCTAGGTGGGCTTCTTCTCAATATTAAGCTCATTGGGCTTCAATTTGAGGTTTTACTGTATTACAATATGAGTAGAATTCATTCAACTGTTGTAATATTGCGCCTTCTGGAGTTAACGATAGATTTAAATATTATTAGGTACACCTGACATGCTGTATATAAGCTGTGCTTTCTTAACAAAGGGGAGTCAATTCGAGTCGAGTATCTGAGTATAGTAGAAATAAAGTTCTTGATGTTTTGGATATCATTGCGTACTATATTTATATTCGTGTCAAGGACACGACATCAACATATGCATTAATTATCAATAATTATTATTAAATCCTTGCTTAGTGGAGTGGAGGAGGAGGAATGGATCTTTTAGCAGCTTAGCTCAGTCGGCTAAATTTGTGGTTAGTCGATGTGTGCACGCTGAACCGTAGAGATCCTTTTAGATCTTTGGTCACTGGCTCAACTCCTTCCGCTGCTTTTCTTGTGTTTCAGCTGGATCAACTGAAATACAAACTACGACAGAGCTGCTAAGACTAAGTTTTAGTAGAATTTTCTTTTCTCTCTCTCACACTCT
>NW_022734538.1:0-10516 GCF_011630105.1 Anneissia japonica | reverse complement strand
CTCTCTCTCTCTCTCTCTCTCTCTCTCTCAAGTTTTGTTAAATTTTGAAGAATTTAGAGGGATTTAGAGGGTATGGGTTGGGCCTCCGCCACTGTTTTATTATATTAATTTAGTATTTGTTTGACAATTGAATCTCTAGCAGGTCTATTCGTATTTTCTAACTTGTATGTATAGTGACGATGTCCAGGGTCCAAGCCTTTGATAATTATTAATTAACAACGTAAAAAAGTGGAAAAAAAGAATATTATATGATACATTGTAAACATACACTCGCAGTAGAGGTCATGAAAATATTCATGAAAAAAAGAATTAGAAGCGATTAATTACGAGCTTTCATCGATAAACGGAAGTTTTATTTACAATTCTCGTGAGAAAAACACATGAATGATACTGGATGAATGTATACCTTTATTATTTGTCTTTCTTTATTTTTCCCCGGTCTCTCGGCGCCACTGTGTACTACTGGAAACATGTCTTCGGACCAAAATACTATGTCCTATCTTGATTGACTGAGCCGTCGAATCCGACAAATCTCATTTCTCTCTTAATTTTTTTTTAGCATTTAATTAATATTATTATAATTTTTATTATTTTTATTGTTGTTATTATTATTATTATTAGTAGTAGTAGTAGTAGTATTATTATCAATATTATTATTATTATTATTATCAATATTATTATTATTGTTACCACTATTATTATTATTATTATTATTTTGATCATTATTACTATTATTAACATAATTATCGTTATTGTTATTGAAAGCTTTGGATGAACGCAAAGACTTTAGTGCTGCAGGCTGGTGTGCTTTCTGCTGTGGCTGATCAGCCCCAGACGTGAACGGCAGTGACGCTGACAGACCGAACAGACAAAGTCATCGTTTAGGATTGACTGGCGTTGAGCAGCGTAACGGTCCTATCTTATTCTCCGTTTTAAACATGAGACTCCATGTAAAGCCTACCTCATTCTAACACTGCGAAACTCCATCGTTTCACAAAAATATGGACATGCCCTTGAATCTTAATGCTCTATTCCATATGCCTAGAACTTTACAATGTGATAAATCTTTCTACCTTAACATTACCAAGAATTGACTAGATAATTTCCATTGCTCAGAAACTAATCGGTAAAGACCTATAGGAGATAACAAACACAGAACATAACATTCACGTAAAATAATAAATGTCATCTGCGGCATGATAATTAATTTTTGAATGCCTCGGGTCAAATTCAACACTTAATTCATATCGTACCAGACAGTCTGTTATTCCAAACTCTACCTATTCACTTGTATTTCAAAAGAAAATGTATAGCATACAATATCTATTCATATCACTAATCAATTGCTGATTTATTTTTAATAACTTAAATGATATCTGGCTACACGTGTACAGGTAAATAAACAATAATTGTTACCTTACTTGGAATTGTGTCAGGTTTCTTAATACAAACACAGTTAATATTATTACATTGAAGACCATATACAAAGATTGGTAGGCCTACATGAACAGTTTTTTTAAATATATGTTTTAACTTCAGTTGCCCATTCAATAAGGGGAGAAAATGGTGAAGAGAGCAATCGTTAATTGTCTGTATCCTGAAATGCCCACCGTGTTCATCTTCAAATTGTCTTTATACTATTCGCGATATTACGTGTACCAATTGTTGTTTTATGTGTGTTTGGAAGTGAGCCCTCTTTGGGGCGCTTTCATTTCAACTAGTTCAAACGGTAGTATGGTACCTGTCTCTTATACACATCTAGATGTGTATAAGAGACAGCCCTCACTCACTCGCCACTGAGGAAGGACTAGTGAAGGACTAGTGTTCTGGTCATATTTCTGGCTGTTTACTTACGTTTACTTTTTAGCTGTTGCTTATCATTTTTGTATCTCTACTGAGATCCAGCCATTGTTTCCCACAGCATTGTTGTTTTTATGTATTTTGCCTTTTAATCTATATATATATATATATATAGATTAAGTACATGTTGCAATAATCGTATCAAGCATAGCTCAAAAACGAAATGTTCTTTTATTTCAGTTGTATGAAGAAAAAAGTGTCTGGCGGGATTCGAAACTGCATCCGCTGGACTACGGAAACCTACTGTATATATAAATTATGATATAATAGAGAACGTGTAAGCGATGTTTAAGGTATAACCACAAGTATTTACCAAGGAACATGGTGTGGTAGTCTTAATTATTATTATAGTTCTCTGAGGGAAAAATAGAACACACCCATGTTAAGAATTTTAACCAATAGCCATATTCTCTTCCGTAGAAATTATGACTGACAGCAAAAATACCATAATGGAGAGCACGTTATTAGGACAAAAATGTGTTTCTATTTTCACCACTGTATCCAGGCAATAAGTTATTACATTTGCAATCATACGTGGGTCTATAAATACATAATGGAACAATAAGCTCTTTAGATTCTAATAATGTAGAACGAATTTACTATTTACTAATTTATAAGGTGTGTTTTGATAGACGGGTTGCATCTTGGAAACTTTTGTATACAACTTTACTAACGCCAGTCAGTTACTTTCGATCCATAATAATTCTTTACGACGATGAAGAGAAAGTATTTTACTAGAGAGAACTTTTATTCAACTCTTTTGTTATTATACTTGCAATAATATCATAATATTAGTAGTGGTATTGTCAGTACTATTATTATCATCATCATCATTGTTACTATTATTATTATTATTATTATTATTATTATTATTATTATTATTATTATTATCATCATTATTATTATTATTAATATTAATATATATATGTTTAATATTATTATTATTCTTAGTCTTATCATTATTATTATTATTTCAATTTTAATACTATTTACTATCATGCTTTACTCTACATTATTATTGTTTCAGAATCTTAAAGGCACATGCATAATTATCAAATAAGTTTACCATTATGTGTGCATTATGACAGGTATGAATAATGGAATAGTAGACACATATTGGGTAAATATATTTTCTTTTTGTCATCACTGTATCCAGGCATAATGAGTTGACATGCTAAATAAATAATTTAAGCACCGGTTATACAATGCACTCCTAAGTTTAATAATGTAGACAGTTAGAAGATATCTATTGGCAGTCCGGATAAATGCATAATTTACATGATTTTCACCTACGCAAGTCGGTGTTTTCTTGTAATATTCATAGCAAGACTCTGCGTAGATGAAGACAGACGATACTCTGTTGTTTTTGCCTTTAAGGAGCTTAGTATTTAAGAACTTAAGGTAAAACCTGCTGTTATGATTATTATTAAAGTTATGATTTTCATTATTTTTAGAATAGATTAATAATAATAATAATAACAATAATAATAATAATAATAATAATAATAATAATAATAATAATAATAATATTAATAATAATAATAATAATAATTATTATTATTATTACTGTATTATTATTATTATATTATTATTTTTATTATTATTATTATTTTCAAAATTATATGTTTGCTACGTTAGAAATACTAGGCATATGTATAGACCAATATAGACCTATCAGTACACACTTTGTTACATTTGAAAGGGGTACACACTTCATTAGACCTATCATGATCTGTAAGACTAATTTATTTATCGGTTTTAAGAGGTGGGAGCGATTTCAAATTCCCAACGGTAGCATAAGTGGGAGGGCCAGAGTAGCCCAAAACTTCTCACATTGGTTCTCCAGAGGAGGGGTAGTTCCCAGAAAATTCGACATTAGAGTTTTGAATGGCATATTTAATCAATTTTCGCAGTATTTAGTATATTGAAATATTTTTATCTCCCCAACAAATTACGTTAATTTTTTCTGATGTTATGTGCGTCCCTTACCAACTTGCGCAAACCACTGCTTTTTTTTAAATCAATCATGGCACTGTCTTATTACAATATTGAACCGACCTAAGTTTCAATCTCTTGTCTATACTAAATATTATTCTGCAGTTTGTACTAATCTACTCTTCGTGGTTTCTTTCCCAATTCCAGTAAGCATACGTGCAATTTATTGGCTCAAACAAACATTTTATTTCTTTTTTGACTGTAAAATATTGATGCAATTTGCTCCATTCTTTGTGCACTCCAATGCATTTTCACTATTTTCACATTTTAATTATATATTGTATATATATATATATATATATAATTATATATAAATATATATAGTATATATATATTGTAAATATATTTAAATATATATAGTACATATATAAATACTACATATATATGTATATATATCATAATGTTTCATAATTTTGTTTTATATTTTCAAATCGATCTTTTATATATAGACCTAATATATGCGTTTTCTATTTTTACCCCAGCCAATAAAGTATCAACATAACGTTCATTAAATTCAACCACTCCATTTCAGAATTTCGAAAAAGTTTGGCGGTGTAGAAGTTCTTTGGCACAGGGCATGCTCGTATCTTGTAAATTATGGAAATGATGTTGGTAGTATACGTGTTCGCAATCTACTTTGCCGTTTGTCAGACAGCAGCTGATGAAGGTAATGATTTTGATCATTGTCTAACCGTTTGTTTTTAAGGTTTCACTCTTAACTATTTGTCGTCAATGCTACGCGATAAAAAATTGAATTGGATTGGATTTATTCTGTGTAACAGCCAATAATAACCCAACGAAAACTTATTACCAGTATGGTTCTTAGTTTTGGTTAGGCGGTACACCAAGAGACAATCTCCTACTCTTTTCCGAAAATTGTACTGCGTTCTTTAACGTGGGCTTTATTGCACACGGATTCAACGCTTTAACGTCTCATCCGAAAGACGGTGGGTTATTGAAATTTACTTTTCAGCCCTCCAGAAACACAAAGACAGCAATGATGGAAATTGAATCGGGGACCAAACGATCTCTACTTTTCATTTATAAAATCAGATAAGCCTAGGTATACTGTAGACCGTAGGGCAATTTTACACAAATTGTGGAAGTTGTAGTATCAATTAATATATAAAAATATACTTTCTGTAGGAAATCCTAAATACATTTTAAAAATCAAAGAAAACAATTTATATGCATTCTATACATTAGTGCTGTAAACTGTAATCAGAGGTGGATCCAGAGATTGTCCGAAACGGGGGCCGAAATTCGGGCCGATCGCGATAACACCACCCTAGGGGGTCCGGGGGCATACACCCGCATAATTATTGTTTTTTAGACGCTCGAAAATAACATCTGGTCGTATTTTGGGAGATCAATATTTCCTTTATCTTTCTTTCTTTCTTTCTTTCTTTCTTTCTTTATTTTTTTTTCTTTTTTTTTTCTTACTTCCAAAAGAGGGTGAGGGGCGGCCAACCACCCCCCCCCCAAATTCTCCCATGATAATTCCCCTAACTAACAGTGTACAGTGTATATTATTATGTTTATAACTTAAATTTCGATAGCAGTCTATGCTAGCTTCACAGTATACACAATGGAGTATCTGACCTATACTACTTTAATGTAAGAACATAACAGCCGGTTCTAACTTCGTTTAATATGTCTAGCTTTTTGTATTTTTTTTTTTTTTATTATTTACAGGTAATACATATTATGAGGTACCTTTGAGGCAAGCCACTAAAATCGACTTTGTGCTTGATATTTCCGATGCTCCGAGGACAACCATTTGTTTCTCATCAAGTGGAGGGGTCAGACACATAGCCCTGCTAAACGAAAATCAACCAAATATTTGTTCAGCTAAGCCTATAGATGATGCAGATATATTGGAACCGGCAATATATATCACCAAAATATCACAGCACTGTACTATAATAAGGTCGGCATCTACTTGTTCGTGTGATGATCTAAAAAATATTGACATACATATTGAGTTCATGACGGAAGACAGTAACAACCTGCCTAACTTCAGTCCAGATAATGGCGAATTAACCATCAGATTAAAAGAGCCCTATGAAAAAATCTATTATAAAAAGCTTACTGCAACGACATGTAATTTAGGTAAGAGCTGTATAGAGCTCAGCAGACACTGCGTCGTGCAAACGTGGACGTACGAATCACTACCCGCTCTCTTTTAGCGCTTGACGGCAAGACACCGTCTGTGGATTCCCAATGGCAGGCAGAGCGGATTGTCATCGTGTTTCGTTCTCAATGGAATCCCTCCGGACGACGGTCGTACGACGCAGTATATGCTCGGCTCAGGAGAAACATATTAATTGTTGTTACAATTTTGTTATTTGTAATATTGTATATCATGTATCTCAGGAAATCCTATCCGAGGCTGTTATAATAGTGAGTGGAGTGGAAGTCGTTTCTGAATTTACATTATAGAAATAATATGTTTTAATCAATTACATATAATTTGTCAATTAATTAGAAGCATTGCATTTTTTTTTTTTTTTTTTTTTTTTTTTTTTTTTTTTTTTGTGGAAGTGCGAGGAGTTACAACATTATTCACAAACAATATCTTCAACTCACCTTTCCATAAAACTTGCTTTTTTAATATGTCATTATTGTGTTATACAAATCAAAGCATCTGACGGTAACAATGCAAAATAAGCGAACGGGGTCGAATATGGTCATTGATCCTCGTTCGAGCTGACATGGATAACTTACATTTGTCATTTGACCAATCGATCATTTCTTCAAATTGGAGAAAACGTTATATAATATAATCACACAATTAAATTCAGCTTTTATAATACAGTGTTTTAAAAATGAATTGTTTGTTTTAATCATCGAATGCTGTTCTAAATTAAGACAAAATATAGTTAATATTATTGATGTTCCGTTTTTTTAAACGAAAAACTTTATGAATGTATTCATTTTATAATCAAATACAGTACTTAATATACTGTATTATCACCTTTAACATGGTTTAGTAGACTATTCTTTAATAATTTTATTGATACAAAATCAAATTGTTTACAAAACTAAATACATTTTAAAGTAAATATAAATAAATAAAAACGTAAGGTCGTTGACAAAGTGTAATGGACGTAAAATAATTTAGACTATAGACAGCTTCGAACATAATGATTTAAACGCAATTCTTAGTTGATTATGTAAAATAATGGGTATTATAGGCCTACATTTTTTCTTTAAACTGATGATGATAATAAAAATGAGTCATATGCTATGTGGATTGAGTATTTTATACAGTGGTATAACGCCTATGGGCTTTCAGTGGGCGCCATTTCTCCCCAATCCAAATGGGTCTCGGGGTTACGGCTCCTCTCCTTCTCATGAAGACATGTACTACAGAGCTTGACAGTGTATAGAGACACTAAAAACTAAGCAACGATACTTTAAAAAATGCAATTCCACGTAACACGCAAACAGTTGATTTTAGCATGTTTGTAATGGGGGAGCCTCAATGAGGCCAAATGATTATACGTAATTTTTTTTTTAAAGTAGGCCAAACATACGCATGGTGATTACGATGTACGAATCACGATGTAAACATGTACTATGTAATCAAATTTGCTAGTTAGTAGTGTGTAACAATAAAGCTGAGTCTATCGTTCAATACATGTATTCGCACACTTATTTATATTGCAGTATTTTTTAGCACATCGTGAACGATTTACTTTAGACAAATGCATGCAATAGGGCTCCAACACTTTCTCGCCCCTGGTCCACATGGCTGTTTGTAAGTCTCTAAAATCGTATCAATGCATTTCGTTTACTCTACAGTATGTACTAATAAAATATTAATATTATTTGGTTTAGATTGTATATTTGGTCTCACGACAAAAAGGGTGTTTCATTTCATTTCCTTTATTTATTTTTTGACAGATTAAATATAGGCCTACAAAAAATGTTTAATAAATCAGCCAGATTTGATTACACAAAGTATACTATACAGTCAAGTGACTCTCCAAACCGAATCAAAAGACATAAACATTATAAAAAACATTAAGCTTGGATAGAATCATTTGAAAAAATTTGAATTAATATCAATGATTTTATTATTTTATGTGTCTTGATGTATTATTAATTGAGCAATTTGTAAATCTTGCAGGATCGGATCCGTGTGAAAGTTCTTCATGCCTTAACGGATGGGCCTGCGAAAACTCTGAAACATATTATTCATGTACATCAAGCACTGAATCAGAGTGTGAAAGTAAGTATAGAATTATGCCAATTAATTTTGTTAATGCTTTCTCCTTGTTAAATTAAATACATGTTATTTGGCAATGCATTAGAAGCGTTGAAAAAACACAAAATTCAAATTCATCGGTCAATAATCAATATTTTCAACTTATTTTTCATAAAAATTGTAATTTTGGATAATGTTTGTATTATACTATTAATAAAGCAGGAATTGGTCGACCTCGAGGTCGGGGTTTCAATCCTTCGCTGTGCATTTCGTTTGTGTCCTTGAGCAAGGCACTTTATCTGCATTGCTTCTCTCCATCCAGGGGTATAAATGGGTACCTGGTGGGGTTGCTTGCTTCTACGCTAAATACAGCAACAAGACTTAGCATGTGGATCCAATGACCAGGGACAGAAGCGCTTCGTATCTGCAAAGAAAGGCGCTATATAAATAAATATGATTAGATTAGATTAGAATACGGTAACAAATGAAAAATGAGCTAAAAGACTCGAATATTGTTTTTAGATCAATCGGCCATTTCTGAAATCGGGGAAAACCTTATAGGCCTATAGGCCTAATATATACATTATGTTCAGCGATACCGTACTTGATATCTACTGTTAATTATTAATTGACTTTTCCCAGCAGTAGCCGGAAAAGATATTGTTTTTGTTCAGATTTTTTTTTCTGTTTTTTCTTGCATACTTTTCTCAATCTTTTTGTACTGGGTTTTCTGCCCTGCACTTTAGACACTTCCCATGCCGAAGCATAGACCATATACCAAGGATGTGCCTTCTAATATTTAGTGCCAATTTATAGTGGAGTGCGCATGTGAGGACTTAGTGAATTGAGTTAAGTGCAAACAGTCACCAAAAACGGGTTAATTTACCTGAATGGAACTTTCGGGAAAGTTTAACCATAGAAGTTTGCTCTATGGTTTAACCAAGTTACAAGGAAGAAATTACCGGTATGATGTGTTGTGGACGATCCAATTAAGGATGCAAATTTGAGGGTCATTTAAATTTTGAGTATCATTACTCAAACCAGATGAGCGTCTACAATATAGTTTGTTAACTTCTAGTAAAGAAATGATTAAATTTATGTGACAATCCCGAGTAGAGTGTGGATCTGAGAACCATTCAAAGAAAAACGTCCTAGATCAGATATTTTGAAAACGGATTAACTGATCTGAATTAGACATTTGGGAAATTTTAACCAAGTTACAAGAAAGAATTTGTTTTGTGTTGGGAAGATCCAGGTTAGGGCGTAAATTTTAGGGTCATTTAAATTTCTAAGGTCCAAGACTAAAAATCAATGGGTATAAATGAAACTTTCTATAATAGTTTGTCAAGGTCTAATAAACAAATGATTTAATTTTTGTGAGAACGCAGAGTAGGGTGTTGATAATTATGGGGACCATTCAAAGGAAAATGTTTCAGACCAGATATTTCAAAAACGGATCAACTGAGCTGAATGAAAATTTTTGCAAAGTTTAACCTGGTTAAAATTAAGAAACTGGTATGTGTTGGGGATGACCCAGTTGAGGGTGTAAATGTGATGGTCATTCAAATTTCTGCCCTCCCAGTCAATTGGTCTAAGTGAAACTTTCTATAATAGTTTGTCAAGGTCTAATAAAGAAATGATTAATTTTTTGTGACACGTGATCCGGAGTAGATACTACAAAAACGGATCAATTGATCCGAATGGAACTTTCGGGAAGTCTCAACCATGTTACATGGAAAATATTACTATGTGTTGGGGACAATCCGGCATAAGGTGTAAATTTTAGGGTCATTTAAATTGCTTACGTCTCATTTATAGGGCTATAAGGATGAAAATAAAACGTTGCAGAATAGTTTTTCATGGACAAATGAGTGACGATCTTATGCTCAAAAGGAAAAATAAACTTTGATTTGGTTTTATTTGATTTAAATACATTGCATTTCATAAGTCATTTTTTTGTCTTTTATCCACTTCTCAAATTTATTACATACTTAGATGGTGTCAACAAACGCACAAAATGCATTTGTGGAAAACCTTGTTCCTATAATCAATTAAGATTAAAGTGTATTCCGAGGCATAGTGAATTGTGCAGTGCACCAGACGTTTGCTGTTTTCTTTCCATAACTGAAGATCAGAAATGCAATAGCTCTACTAAATCCGCGGAGGTCGAAGAGAAAGTTAAGTTTCACTTTTGAAATTATGTAATATAATGCTGCCAAAATGCATTTATATATATGTTGTTTTATCTAAGAAATTAGCAGACTGTACCGTACCTATTATGTTCTTAACAATTTTTTTTTGTGTTTTGTGTTTAATTACCTTCAACGATTACACTCTTTTTAAAGTATTCATTTTTAACAGAGCCACCTACGACAGACGTGCCACCAACCACAGAAGGAAGAGAAAGAGTGACTACTGGTAGTTAGACATCATCATCATCATTCTGTG
>NW_022734537.1:0-1520 GCF_011630105.1 Anneissia japonica | reverse complement strand
TGTAATATGAGGTGATTTTTAAGAATTTTGAGCATGATGTTTTTGCTTCAAACATTTTCAAGGGGAGGGGGGTGGGGAATGACTGTAGAATGGTGGGAAGTCCCTCTCCCACCTGCAAACCCCTAGATACACCACTGACAACGAGACACACAAAATCGCCATAGTTCAGTGCACACACAGCCCTTTAATACTAGATTTTACCAAATGCTGCCATTGTATGATAATGAATTCAATCGCAGTTTTCTTTTATTCATAGATCTGAAGGAATTTGATGCATTCATTTCGCATAGCGACTCAGATACGGACCGACAATTTGCCATTTCTCAACTAAGACCATTTCTCGAAAGTTTGGGTTACAATATTTGTGTCCATGAAATAAACTCCCCAGTAGGCGAAGGTAAATCTTATTCCTTTTTATGTTTTTTGTCTACTGTATTTTGAGATAACCTAATTAATCATGATAATATTATTATACACTGTGGGCCATAGGCAATATGAGGCAGTTGCTTAGTCTTGGTATGTTTTCCCTTCCCCTTCGCCAACGTGCAGGCTTGCCCCGGCATTTATTCCTCCCCAGCTACGGCCCTGCCACTCATGTACATTATTTTTTTACAGATCGTAGTACAAATTCAGTGAATGCTGTAAACTGTAGCAGAAGCTGCATCTTGGTACTGTCACCTGACTATCTCAAATACCAACACTGCTTGCTCGAGTTCAGTAATGCGCTTCGAAACCACAAGCAGAAGAAGATGATCATTCCTGTTATGTTCCGCTCAATCTCACCAGAAAGCCTCAGTGAGCAAGATGCCCTAAAACACGTTATTGAAGCTGGTAAGGTCCTAAAGTGGAAATCCGGTGGTACCAACAAAACCTTCTGGAAGAAACTGGAAGTGTGGATGCCCCCTAGACGCCCCTCTGCTAACAAGAAGCAAAGTCAATACATCGACAGGTCTACATCAACCAACTCCACAACTTTTCTTGTCCCTGTGAGATCTGATTCAAATGATAGTGCAATAAGTACCTCATCTCTCAATGGTCAGGCTGATGATTTTCTAAATCAGAAGTTTATGTCTCCAGTATAAACAATATCAGGCATAAGCGAAAGGCCTTGATAGTATACAACACAAGTATTTACTCTCTTTATAGAATATATAAAAGTTTTCCGCGAAATTTGAATTAGGTTTTGTAATTTCTGCAAATAGAATACATTTGAAGTTAGTATTACTGTAGGATTAAGATCTGCAAACAGGTACAAACATACAATATGGTCGCCCAAATAATGTTATAGGAACCAGCTGAATTTTTTCATTGGTCTGCTTATTATCAAGGGTTTATTCTAGGAGGTGTTTATTTTTTTTTTTTTTGTAAAATGTATATACTCAAATAACCACCCCTTAATATCACTGAATTTTACATATATCTGTAAATTTTCAAAAAAAAAAAAATTTTTTTTTTAATTTTGACTACTTGTCAAGGTATTTACCATTACAAAATACTGTAATGTATATTTATTTATATAT
>NW_022734536.1:0-605 GCF_011630105.1 Anneissia japonica | reverse complement strand
TGGTTGACATGTTGGTGTCCAAAATCTCAAATTGGAAGAAGATGAAAAGAGTGATGGCTTGGGTTGTGATTGCTAAACAGAAGTTCTTGACCAAGATTCGACCGAACGCAGGGGTTGTTGCCGGCAGAAGTTGCGTTGTACAAGATCCTGGGCAACTGACAGTAGAGTTATTAAACAGAGCCGAGGATTTTATTTTGAAGGAAGTGCAATCTAGTGCCTTTGAAAGAGAGATTAAGGAGCTTGAGGCTGGAAATACTGTGAGCAAGACCAGCGTATTGTTCAAATTCAACCCTATAATAGGTGGGGGTGGATTGGCAAGAGTTGGAGGAAGAATAAGCAAGGCAGACGTAGCGTATGAGGCAAAGCATCCTGTGTTCCTTCCCAAGAATTCAAGTGTGGCAGAGATGATCGTGAGAGAGATTCATAAAGATGTTGGTCATCTCGGGAAGAATACCATTCTGGCAAGACTCAGAGAGCTGTACTGGCTCTTTGGAGCGAATGGGATAGCAAAGAAGGTCGCCAGAGAAGGTGTCACATGCTAGCGTTACCAGGTTAAGCCATGTGAACAAGTGATGGCAGATTTGCCTTCTAATAGAGTCCAGGCA
>NW_022734535.1:0-620 GCF_011630105.1 Anneissia japonica | reverse complement strand
TTGAAATGCGTGAGTGACCAGTTGGTTGGGGGGGGGGGGTCCAAGCGGCAGGGGCCACGGCCCCCGCCGCTCTGACGATCTGAGCATTTTTAAGCTGTTTTAAAACGATTTCAGGGAGTGTTTGTTAATAATACGGGTACATAAGCAAAAATATTATTAATAAAGCCACGTGCAATTTGAGTTTTAATGTAGGCCTATGTTTAATTTGAGCACCCTAACTATGTATACCTACACAAACATTTTATATTTTTAATAAAACCAATTTCTTCTAATTTTAAATACATTTTCCCCTGAATTTGTGATAATTCGTTATCACGCATAGACTTGTGTTAAATACGTGATAAATTTAGGATCACGCATGTGTTTCTGCAAAATGCGTGTTTCATCCAAAATCATCGGGCGGGACCGTCCCGCACGATGCGAGTTGGTAACTATGTGTGCTTGTATCGTTAGATGAGTCAGCGGAACACCCCTCACATCAAATTCAACAACCAACCACCAGTGTTATTAATTCCTTACAACAACCACACCAACAATGTTAATTGCACTCTGCTGTTTTGTCAAGATGGCATTTCTAAGTTTAGCTAGTGAAGTGTATTTGATAATGTTTACTATAAATG
>NW_022734534.1:754-948 GCF_011630105.1 Anneissia japonica | reverse complement strand
TCGTCTCCTGGAGAAAACCGTTCCAGTATCACCCATTTGCGTTCGGATACAAGCGCTTCGTATCTAGCATCCGTTCTCTTCGCTTTCTTGGACTCCTCCTTTCCTCGTTGCCAGCGATAGACTTTCGACGAAGATGGCATCTCCTCGGGACGAACGGAACGACGGGCGAAATACGCAAATAAGCAAAACCAAGT
>NW_022734534.1:0-700 GCF_011630105.1 Anneissia japonica | reverse complement strand
GTTACGGCGTGGTACAATCAATGAAGGACGACGTCAGGATCGTGGAGAAAAAAATCTTGGAGTTAGGTTCCGACCGAGATAATCTCAGCGGCAGCAAGGAAACGGCGATACTCGCACACCTGAAACGGACGGATCCCAAGAGAAAATTCACGCCCCGACTACTCGGCGCCACGTTCAAGAACAACGTCGTCGCATCCATAACGATGACGAACGAAGGATGCGATCTGCAAACGTTGAGATACGGTCACGGGATAATTCCGTGCGTCAGGACGCTGGCGCTGCACCTGTGCGAGGCTCTGACTTTTCTCGCCAAATCGGGAGTGGTGCACAACGACATCACCCCGAATAACTTGACGTACAGCAGGGTCGACAACCGCTTCAGACTAGTTGACTTCGGTTCCGCCGAGTTCTGCGACAGAGGTGCCAAGGAGCTGAGAATCCGGATACTCGACAAGACGGGAAGCGATGGCATCGGTTAAGTCGCTGCCGATTCGCCCTCTTCTAAATACGTGCCGCAAGGAACGTCGATGCACCTGATGGACGTCCGTCCCCGTTTCGGGTGCATCCGCACGGACAGGAAACTGACGAACGTCCCGTACAGGGACGCGAGTCACGTTCTCGGCGATTGAAATCGAAAGATGCTGTCCGCCAAGACCGATCTGTACGGAGCGGCAATGACGGTGGCGACCGTGCTCGCTGA
>NW_022734533.1:0-794 GCF_011630105.1 Anneissia japonica | reverse complement strand
ACTTTTGCGGCTCATGAAGCTTATCAAGATTTCACACTCATCATGTTGATAATAGCCGCCTTTGTTCCATTAGGCCTTTTCCTAAAGCGGTGACCCCGACAAGCAACGACGTAAGTATAACCGACGCGAGTATAATCGGCGTGATTCGTGTAGTAATTACATCTGATCAAAAGATCATACGGGAACGTGCAAGAATTATGCTCAAGATTAAACACGTCACCTACACATAGAAGCTCTCCAAGATGTAACACTTATGTGTAAGGGGGGTGGGTGGAATTAGATTCATGTTATGCTTATGTTATTGCTTATCTTGCACAGAAAAGCAAAATAGAAGATGAGGTCGATGACGTTCCGTTCAATTCCAAGTAGAAGTGCTGAAGGAATTAATGAAGTTGAGACAAGGCGAGGCAATTACAGAGATCAAAAACAGATATGGGAAAGAGCAGATGGAACATGCGCAAGGGAAGACATACAATTACACAAGGGTTAAGGAGGCTGTCAGCTGATTTGAATCGCAGATTGGCAACGTAAGGCAAGAATGTACTTCCTCTGAAACCCCCAAAAACATGTTTGCAGCTTATTTAGGAAGCTATCTAAGCTATAACACTCATCAAGCTGTTGAAGAGAGGAATTACTGATGAAGATATACTGAAACGGAATGCATTATAACGAATAATGGTTGGCTATCTAGAAGTTTTAAAATAAATAGGGGCATCAGACAAGGCTGTAATTTTTAATGGAGTTAAGACGAAACAAGGCAATTACAGATCAAAAACAGCTACCGGAATGTGCAA
>NW_022734532.1:0-830 GCF_011630105.1 Anneissia japonica | reverse complement strand
CATTGTGTAATAATGCAGTCTTTATTCAATATTCCACAAAATAGTCGGGCTTTATTAGTTTATTACGAATTACGTCACAGCGGTGCAAATGCCATTCAATATACCCCACCATTGCACCCGGCCATGCAGATAGAATTACACAAAGATATTCAATTTCTTTCGTATTATTAAGAAGACAGTCATTAAGATACCGTAAAGGTTCAGCTGTTATAGTGTTTTTACCAAAAATTGAACATTTAGTTTTTAATGGGTTAAACCTAAGCCCATGGGCAACAGTATAAGCATTGGCATGTTCGATACGTTTCTGAAGACCTGTCACTGTATTACTTATAATTAAGAGGTCATCAGCATAACAGAACACATTATAGGTTAATTTGGCAATAGAAATGCCAAATTCGAGAGCACTTACACCAGAAACAAGATCTCTATATAAAATATTATAGATAAATCGCGAGGATAATCCACCTTTTCTTCTTGTGCCCTTTTGAATATAAATTTGTCTACCAGTATTATTATTCCATCTTATTTTGACAGTTAAATTTGTATACCACGAGTGGCTACATTTACCATTCGTTTTCAATAACAACACTTAATTTGGTGAATAAGACTTCATGAGGGATAGCATCAAAAGATACTTCAGCATCAAGAACAAGCATAAACAGTAGACATTGATTGTTACAGTAAGCCTACGTTATCACATCGCCGAGAGTAGCAGCTGTCATGGTGGTGCCACGATCGCTGATAAACCCAAATTGGAGAGGGTCAAAATTGGAGAGGGTCAAATTTGGTATCAGCACATGAATCAAGAAAACCTAATTCAAAAACTTTGG
>NW_022734531.1:0-1085 GCF_011630105.1 Anneissia japonica | reverse complement strand
TGGCCTATAGAAATATAATAATGATGGCCTATATACAAATATAATAATGATTAATTTTTAGTTGGGATTCTGGCATTCAGTTTTCACGAGAGGACGTTATTGGTCGTATCAATACCAGATACGCACACAGTTCAGGACGAATTTGATCGTGTGTCTGAGCTGCCTATACCATGGCCTACACAAATATAATAATGATTAATTTTTAGTTGGATTTAATACGGCATTCAGTTTTCACGAGAGGACGTTATGGTCATACCAATACCAGATACGCACATAGTTCGGACGAATTTGATCGTGTGTGTCTGAGCTGCCTACACCATGGCCTATACAAATACAATAATGAATACTTTTTAGTTGGATTACAACATTCAGCTTTCATGAGAGGACGTTATTGGTCGTATCAATACCAGATACGCACACAGTTCAGGCCTATACAAATACAATACCGTTTATAAGTTTATTGAGCAATGCCAAATGACTGCATTCAACAATTATGAACATACATGAATATTCGCATGAACGTACAAATAAATTTGTAATAAATTGTTTCGTGTTTGGAAATAATATTAAATAGATGTTTTTTATCATTGTTAAGTTCGGTCTGATGTATTTTTCTAAACCCATCCTTCGTCCATCCTTGTCGTGATAATGCCACAGGCTGGTCTCTGGTAAACAACAGGCAGCGCCTCCTAAACGCTGCCCGCCAATTGGTTAATTTGTTTTGTGGTGTGGCGTGCAAACATGTGCTTTGGCTGTGATGACGTCTTATCGCCCACAACTGCATAGTGCGTGAAACACGAACAGGCTCAGTAAAACTGATAGTTTTAATTAAAAATTTCATTTAAAACAAACAGGAAACCCCCTCACGGTTTTATTTAGAGTCAAACCTAAATAAACCTTACAAATTTCTTCCTTAAATTAGCAACATCTTTTTTGAGAAGTGTTTTAAGTTTAATGAGGCTACGACGAACTTGCAATTTACACTGTTGAACCTGGCGACATCTGAAACCAAATTAGAGAAAAGTAGAGAAATGCTTGGGTTTCGTCTTTACTTCAGACTGATTTGCCAATCGAATTTTAAGGAT
>NW_022734530.1:0-815 GCF_011630105.1 Anneissia japonica | reverse complement strand
TTTCATTAAAACAAAACAAAACAAACAAACAAACAAAAACCCTTTTTTTTTCACACTGTCCATTCCCTTGAAATCTCCAAAACCAATATTTGGCGCAGCAGCGACCTATATTCAGGTTGTGAACCTCGTTGCCGAGGGTTTGAACCACAAACAGACAATTCTTAGCCGAGCCTTCCCCAGCTGCTAGTACAGAATTCGATCCAACTCAGCCACAAGTCAACTCGGCCACAGTCAACTCGGCCACAAGTCAACTCGGCCACAAAAAGTTTGGCTACAGTCAACTCGGCCACAAGCCAACTCGGCCACAAGCCAACTCGGCCACAAATCAACTCGGCCCCAGGTCAACTCGGCCACAAGTCATTTACTGGTACTACAATTTGAAGGAGTAATTCATCAAGTATAAAATACTAATTCTTTAAGTATTACTATACTTATTGTTATTATTATTGCTGTTATTATTGTTGTCATTGTTGTTATTGTTTGTTTTTATTACCGTTAGTTTTAATATTAATTATTAGTCTTAGCATTACATTATATACGGTATTGTTCAAATTTTTGCTGATATTATTACAGTACCATATAAATAATAAATAATTTTCGATTTATTATTATTATTATTATTATTATTATTTATTAGTCTTAGTATTATTATTTTAATAATAGTAATTTAGAAAGTTATTGTTATTGGTGTTTTATTGGTATTTTTCTCATA
Organism: Anneissia japonica; assembly: GCF_011630105.1. Lineage (NCBI taxonomy): Eukaryota > Metazoa > Echinodermata > Crinoidea > Comatulida > Comatulidae > Anneissia > Anneissia japonica. Next base: position 103 of record NW_022734530.1, on the reverse strand, counting down.
TTATTATTATTATTATTATTAATATTATTATTGTTGTCGTTGTTGTTGTCACCTTTATTATCGATATTATTACCCTATTATTACTAAGTAGGCCTAGTATTTA
>NW_022734529.1:0-1033 GCF_011630105.1 Anneissia japonica | reverse complement strand
CCGAGTTGACCTGCACCCGTGTCAACAACGCTTGTTGTAAATCAGTTTGCCTCGAAATATCGTAAGCATGTTTATCTGCTGTTGAGGGTCATGCAGAGATTGAGTTTGCGAGAGTTTTACATGTGTGCATTTAAATAATGTACTCTAGGCCTGCCTAATACCAATGATACCTAGAACTAGGCCTAGGCCCTAGACTAGCTTGCCTACCTAGGCTAAGGCTAGGCCATGTCTATACAGTAGTACTGCTGTAGGCCTAGCCTTTTATATACAAATTTATATACATATATTTATAGGGCTATATAATAGGCTATATATACTGTATTTATAAACAATTATTACATGTAGGCCTAGTATAGGCTATATAATAGGCCTATATATACTAAACTAATAATAACCTTATATAAATATTCAATTGTAGAAGTGGTTTGGCGCAGTGAGTGGGTTGTCCAACCTGGATGTTGGGGTTTCAATCCCCTCACTGTACATTTCACTTATGTCCTTGGGCAAGGCACTTAATCTGCATTGCTTTTCTCCACCCAAGAATATAAATGGGTACCTGGTAGGGTTGCCAAAATGTAGCTGCTGCAACTTTATGGAATACTCCCCCAGGGAGCTTGAGTTAGTGTTCCATATGTGTTTGATCCAGTGACTGGGGATAGTAATGTGAAGTGCTTGGAGGCTTTTATTATAACATATTATTGTTATTAATATGATATTTATCTCAATATTTTTGTTTAGGTTGGTATTCAGGATTTTCACAGCTTTGCCAAGAAGTTCATTTGATAAGAAATTGATAAATTTTACATTGTTTGTTACTGTATGGAATCTCAAAAGTAGAAAGAAATAAATGAAATCAAAATTTGTAGTGTTGATACCTGAAAAACACTGGAACCATTATTTAAAATGTCTACTGACCACAACACCGAGGAGGAAAAAGTGACTGAATGTAATGAATTAAAAGTAAATGGACAGGGTGGTTCTAAGGAACTTTGCAGAAAAGACAAGAGAGAATATAAATGTGAACATTGTGGGG
>NW_022734528.1:0-2225 GCF_011630105.1 Anneissia japonica | reverse complement strand
GGTTTCGTTGGTGCCATGAACACAATTTTTCCAGACGGATACCAACGGTAGAAATTATACATAACCACTGCAGCGATGAATGTTTTACCCAAACCAGTTGGCAATGTTACAAGTGTATTTTTAAAAAGCGACTGCTCAACAATATTCATTTGGTAATCTCTGACAGGCATATTAGTTGGATAGATCCATATATGGCCAGAAGAGACGTCAAAACCAGGCAAGCTTTCAAGAGGTGTGCCTTGTACAATAGAATTTTTAGTTGTATTGCTGCTATCCCATTCTTGGCAAGCTGCCAAAAGTGTTTCATCATCCAGGTCAGCATCATTAAGGTCAGCAATATTCTCATCGCCAATTCCATCTATTAAATTTGTTTTGGATGTGCTGGAAACTTTTGTCCCCCAGCTCTGAAATAGGGTTGACTGCACTTTCTTCATAATTATTTCACCATATTTTAGAATCTATAGGTTAAAAAGAAATATTACTTTGCTTAAAAATGATACTCGAACAAAAGAAACCAAAGATTACAGACAAGTGAACTGCTAACATGTTTCCTATTTTGTTTTGGCATTCCATACATTCATTATTTGTCCTGAACAGCAGTCATGGTATTATCAGTACCTGCGTATTGCAAAAAATATAAATAGAAAAAATGAAATAGGTATATACAATAGTTAAAAGCATTATATGCAGTGGCAGACCGTCAAGGCAAGCAAGGTATGTAGAGCATACCCTGGCTAAAACAAATAAAAAATATATAGTACAGTTTCTCGGTTTTATTTAGCATTTCTTATCCACAATCTTCTATATTAAGCTTATTTTTTTCGAGTGGATTGCTACAGATCATTGGAATAGCAAAGTTTTTCAATGTTTGGCCTACTTCGGTATCAATTCTAGGATTGTCACAGTCGGCCTATTGCATCGTACTCTAAGCTGCTTAGAATTTCCACATGGCTGGTTTTCAATATCAGCCAATCACGTATTCAGTGAGTCAATGGAAGTCAGAGCATACCCTACAACGCTTAAATTTGCTATTGTGACAACAGTGTGGTGGTGCAGAATTGCCAATTTATAACTGGAATAGAAGTGCTGCTTCCAAGACATGTGTGCATGCTCTTCTTCTCACAAATCGGGACTGATTAGGTATTCTATCTATAGGCCTAATCACAATGATTAAAGTTTAAATAAATTTGCATACATATGACCGGTATAGAAGAAACTTTAAATTATTAATTTATTTAATTGAAATTTGTTAAAATACAGGAATAGGAATTCTTTTGAAGAGAAGAAACTACAACCATGTCGGTATTAAAAAGAACATACATTTGTATTTAGACCACAGAGTACCACAGTCGTGTCGTCACAACACCAGGTGGAGCCCTCTGGACGTTGGTTACCGTTCATTACGCCTGAATGACTTCATAATCTTAATGGTTTAGAATAGGCTTTCTGGAATAGGCATTTTAAAACCTAATAATTTACTATCAAAATGTACTAAAAACACAAAAAGTTTGCATTATATTATTTATCAAACACACCATCAATTAACATTTACAAAGAAAAATTAACATACAAATTCTTAATAATTACGTTAGAAATTGGAAACAATGGTTTGTAAGTGGAGAAAATGGCGTCGGCTGAACGCACCTTGTGTCGCTGATAGAAACGGAGTAGTATCACATGGTATTGTGACGTAACACTGCAGTACTCTATAGAATGCAATCTGAGTTTGTATAGTAGTAGGCTTACTAACTTTTCCTACTAGCAGGCCCAGCATCAGTAGGGATCTTGAAATTGAAGGAAGCTGATCAGTGATTAGGTGAGGGGCTAACTCACAAAATAAGGTGATTTGAGGTGACTACTTTAGCATGATTTGTGGGCGGGGAGTGCGACTGGGGGAGGTGGGCCAGTATTTTTTTCAAGAAAGGGGTGGGGGTGTGCGCCCCTCACACATCTAAGATATGCCAATGCCTAGCATACCCTGTAATTTACCCTACGGTCCGCCACTGATTATATAGTATGAATGATGACCTTCAGGGACAGTTCCGTATAGATTTTTCTTTGGGTGCAAGATATTGTTTTAAATAAGATAACAGAAGATGCATTTCGAATTTCAGGTGGTGGTAGAGAATTTAAACATTTGGAGCTTTGTAGACAAAACTGTCTTTTACTGTACGTACGAGGTCTCAGTTTTTTAATCTATAACAACAATAAATAGACATACAAAA
>NW_022734527.1:0-665 GCF_011630105.1 Anneissia japonica | reverse complement strand
CACCAACTAACGTGTATCCGTCTCTACATGTAAATGTTGTTTTACCTCCATGAGACAGATCTGAAGTTACGTCACCATTAAGGATCAATAGAGGTCGCTCACAGTTAGCTGGTGGTCAAATATATTTTTTTACAATGACAATGTATTACAAACTTAGGCAATATATATGTTTTCTCAGCAATAATTTTGTCTTATGTTTTTTCCTCAAGTACAATGAAATTGCTATAGTGATATTGAGAAAGATAAAATTTTGATTCTCAAGAAAAGCAATTGAAATTATCAAAAATATCAGGGAATGTCCAAAGAAGGATAACTCTAATACAAAATTTAAGAGATTTAGAATACCTGAGTCATTGAAAATAATAAAGTTTTGTTCATTAATATACAGGAGGATCTGTGCCGACCTAATTCTGATATATAAAATGTTTGAAAGGATTATAAGATTTGCCGATCAAATTTTTTTTGCAACACGATACTGTTTCAAGAAGCATGGTCATTCGTTCAAAATACTTAAGCAGTGTTTTAATATTAATAATAGAAACTATACATTTCCTATTCATTTGGTAAAAGAATAGAATTTATTTATTCTTTTTTATACTGAATATATACTTTTAATACATAATACTGGTTTCCAAAGTGGTTCAGTTCTTAACTACAAAATTTTA
>NW_022734526.1:0-702 GCF_011630105.1 Anneissia japonica | reverse complement strand
TACATTGTTTGAATAAAGGACATGATAATAAATCATATTAAATACATACATACATCATACATGATATTTAACAGTGTTAACGGCTATCTTGATTTATATTATATATATGTATATATATATATAGACACACACACACACATATATATATATATATATTTCTATCTTACTTTGAACACACGAGCTTACCTATGTTATTATATATATATATATATATATATTTATATAAGTACGTATATCATATATATGTATAAATAGATAAATAATAATAAATAAGAATGCTCAAATAGAAACTTGTTGTAATAATCGTATCAAGCATAGCTCATCAACGACAACTTCCTTTATTCGATGCAATAATGCACACTTTGGAAATTAGGGCTGAGTCCCTTGGTTCCCACGACAGCCTTACCCGACTTAAACTACAACATGCAACGGGTACTAGATATGGTTCTTAACTCGCCTGAAAGGGTTATTCGAGGAACTGAGCGTTTTAATAATATTTTAATAGCACTAATATCGCACATGACCATATTGACTGTCAGATCTATAAGATACGCCCTGTTTTGTGGATCGAATCAACCAACGAAAACCTTCATAAGGTTATGGTCTAGTTGGTAAGACGTTCGCCCTGTAAGCGAAAAGTCCCATTCTATTTCCATAGAAGGCTGGGATTCTATTTTCATTCTCAAAAAATCAAATACGTTA
>NW_022734525.1:0-752 GCF_011630105.1 Anneissia japonica | reverse complement strand
ATCATTATCATTATTATTATTATTATTATTATTATTATTATTATTATTATTATTATTATTATTATCATTATCATCATTATTATTATTATTATTATTATTATTATTATTATTATTATTATTATTATTATTATTTCCGTTCTGGAGTAGGCACAGGGGGAGGTCCACTCTATGGAGTGACCAATCTAAGTGTGTTTTATTATTGGTTTCATATGCTGCTGCCTTTAATTAGCTGTGCAAGCTGATCACAGTTTAGAGTCACGAAGTTGACATGTAATATTTAGCACCCCGATTAAAACCAATTGTACTCAAGTTACAAAAGCTACATAAGGCCAACTTATGTTATCCTTTTAATAATAATTATAGTAGAGACAGTTTGCTTACTGCGATCTTTAGAAAGCGGAAAATAACTGAACATACACTTTTTTTATACGAACACATTTTATAAAAACACTGTGGCTGAAATCAGTGCTTAAAAACAAGAACAAAATAAGAAAAAATTGAGGATGAGGTAATGTCAAATGAAGTTTCTATTTAAAAAAATAGAAAAAAAAAACCAACAAATCTTATTCGTACCTTATCTGCAGTAAGTGTGACTAATAATAGCCTACAACAGTGCAGTAATATACTGTTGTACAATAATCATTTTCTATGTTTGATAAATGTGTAAAAATAAGAACAAAATAAGAACATTTTGAGCCCGAAATCGGCAGAAAATAAGAACAGTGAGTCTGGAAAAAATGTTACTGCTTCTT
>NW_022734524.1:0-1358 GCF_011630105.1 Anneissia japonica | reverse complement strand
CTACAGTTTTCTTTTAATGGTGATGTTGGATACGCGTATAGTACAAAGTACACGTTCTCAATGTGCAGATAGGCCTAGGCCTATGATAAAGCTATATTGTTACGCTATAAAACAACAAAGCTGTAAAATGTAAAATAAACGGGGTTGTTCACCCTTCTCAGATAAGGCAAGAATTGAGAAAAATTTCTGACAAGCAAAAGGAAAACGGTTTTGCAGAGCAGAGTATATTTATAAATACGTATTGGAATACAAATAGGGCCTACACGATGTTTTACTTCATTTCAGCAGATATACTTTGCGATCGAGTTTTCTTCCCATGTCATTGTTTCACATTTTGTTTTCTGACAGAATTTCAAATTTCTTACCTTGGAACGTGTGTTGATACTATTTAAACTACCTTTATTATTACCTTTATCCAGAAAGTTTGATATCAGAAACAGGTTGACATACCTACAAGAAAAAGATTAATTTCTGCTGGTATCAATAAAGCTTTTTAATCACCGAGGTGTAAATTACCTGTAATGTGTTAGATCTGGTTTCCTTAAAATCGCGGCAGTGTTTAGTCTGCAAATACAATACTAAATTAGTTAAATTAAATTTAATTGTCTGCTTTACTATAGACGAGGTGTAACGCGAAGGATTCATCCATAATAATAATAATAATAATAATAATAATAATAATAAAAATAACAATAATAATAATAATGATTATTATTATTATTATTATTATTATTGTCGACTTATATAGTGCATATTGTAGACTAACCTCTATGCGCTTTACATTATTACCCCCAGTCACTGGATCAAGCACATAGAACACAACACTCATGCCCCATAATGTTGCAGCTGTTGCAGCTGTAATCAGCGCATGGTTGTGTTTGAGCCTACCAGGTACACACTTGTACTCCTGGGTGGAGAGAGACAACCGTAGATAAAGTTTCTTGCTCAAGGATACAAGCGACTTGCACAGCGAGAGTTTCGAACCCCTGACCTCAAGGTTGGGAGTCCAAGCCACAACCGATGCGCCAACCACTGCATCCGTCATGAAATATCATAGGCCTAAAATCATATCAATTTTGTTTTAAGTTTTGTTTTATTCATGCCTAACATAAGAATAATACTTACAAAACAAAATAAACAAGTTGCATAACATAAATAATCACCTTCTTTTACCTTTACTTTGAAATTATTATATTTATTAAGTTTACGATAATAATAAAACAGACTGGATGCTGAAATACTGGTAACAGACTGAATGAAGGCTCTAATGTTACGTGATTATAATAATATTTGCATAATTATGCAATTAATGTAAAGTACTCAAATAAAAGCCCATGCTCACTGGACCTTTTGTTGAA
>NW_022734523.1:0-1009 GCF_011630105.1 Anneissia japonica | reverse complement strand
TCAGATTTGCCTTGACAGGAATAGATGGTGTATCCTTGAGGTTCACTATAAGTTTTTTAACTTTAAGTTCGATTTCTTCCAGGAAAATCAGAGAGCCGGTGCTAAGCACGTCTTGTTCGTTCGAAGCCATAGTGTTAACAAGCTTCAGCCCGAGCTTCACAGACAACACCACGTTCATGCTTCGTTTTAATTTTTAATTAATCAGTTTAGACCTGCATTTGAACGGGATTGTCATCCTATTTATCTCATTGCAGCCTAGTTATTGTGCTAAAACACCAAAAAACAAACAAAATGACGATGGCGTATGTAAAAGATTATCCAGTATAAAAGAGAACATTAAGAGCAGCAATAAAGGAAAGATTCCGCTTCATCTCAATATGCTCTCATCATCAACTGCAACCAAGTGAGTTGACATACATTCAACGTAGTACATCATCTGAATTATGCCTGCACTATATAAAAATAGACCTATAAAATGTTTCTGCGTTCCCAATATATAACAGCGTAAATGTGAACCTGCTGAAATAAATACGGGTATATTATTAAACAAATTTCATCATCTAGATACAAATAATTAAAATAAAAATTATACATATAGTATTACAATATTCTACCTTCAACATGTGAGTATTCTGTAATTAGATCTTTAAATTTGTGACACATATTTATATGATCAGTCTCACTGGCTCTAACATAATGAGTAATAAGATGAGATGCAGCAATTAAAGCTCTATTCGTTCACACTATCATGTTTTATGTGACAAAAGTACCTGCGATTTTTCTAATAGGCCTATATGGGATGGGATATACCATCATGAATATGAACATGTCACGGATGTGCTTGGCACAGAAAACTTGATAATGTGGACAAAGCCTGGTTTACATACAATCGCTACACTCTCGCTACAGTATTTTCAGTGCAATCGTATTGCGTGGCAGTCCCCGATTTGACCGACCAATCAGCATCACAGGAAGCTGTTGGTGATAGCGTGTAGCAATTGTATGGAAA
>NW_022734522.1:0-999 GCF_011630105.1 Anneissia japonica | reverse complement strand
TAAGCCTAGTTAATTTATGCTATATAATCTTGCCTTACTTTGAATGGCAACAGTTTACTACTATGGAAATAAACTATAGGAAAATAGTAACTATTTAATAAAAATAATTAACCATGGCAGAATAACAATTCACATTTTAACTAGAAATAACAGTAACAAAGAGGGAGAACTAAAACGATTATTTAGCAAATAACTATGGCAAAGAGGCACAACTACAAGATTTATTTAAAGCAAATGGCATGACAAAAAGGTATAAATGCACAGTTTACTCGAATCAACTGTGTTCACTAAGCAAACAAAAACTTACATTTCCATCTAAATCTATATATATAATACATTTTCTAAATATTTTATTAGAATATAAAAAAACAATTATATTCGTAATCATTTCATTATTACTTGAATTTAGATCATAGAGAAGAATTGCTAATAATAATAATAATAATAATAATAATAATAATAATAATAATAAATAATAATAATAATAGGCCTAATTTATATTGTAATTACATGACTTAAAATATAAATTTATTATTTTAGTTTGTAAAAAATAATTGTAATTCTTGTTTAACGTACACATAGAAACAGTCACATGCGCATTCTAACTAAACAGCAGTTCTATTTCATATACGCATACGCATGCATCGTTCACGCAGTGACGTAACTCCTATGCGCTCTTCTGCGGGGCCCCAGACCCCTAGGGGTCCATAAGTCCTCCTCCTACCCAAAGGGTCCTCGATCTAGCACCTTGAGCCAAAAAGCCTTTGTTGATACATAATAGCATACTAATGTTAATTCATTTTCTTGTTTGTATACTTGGTTAGCCTATACATGGGTTTTTAATCGTTTGTAATTTTAGTATTTATTATTTAATGCGTTTCTTTGGTATTATTGTACATTTATTTTATAGTTTATACATGACTAACATATGAAATTGAAAGGAACTAAACTGGGTACTTATATCCTTTTGCCAAAGTTTCTCAACATGTCTTGAATCAG
>NW_022734521.1:0-637 GCF_011630105.1 Anneissia japonica | reverse complement strand
CAATCCAGTTGCTCATTTAATTTTGTTTTTAGGCATGAAAAAATTAATCTTAACTAACAATAATATTACATATAGCATACAGAGCAAATTAATTTGATCTGTTCGAATATCTAAATAAATCCGTACAAAAGGTAAGAGTTTGAAAAAATACTGTAGGGGCGATAATTAATACAGTAAGAAGATACAGTATATATTTTTATAACAATAAAAATAAAAAATAAATAAAAATATTATATAGAGGGCGGTAATTCATTTAATAATTTAGTTCGATATTTCCATAAAGCAGTTAGGTACTGAGTATAATATCAACACCCCCACCTACTGTCATGACATTAAACAATTAAATAATTAATCATTTTCCACATCATCGTTTCTATAGAATCAGTAGACACACGCTCCCGCTGGGAGCTTATTTTTATAGACTACCATGAAGCCAGACTCCGAAGGAAACATATTTTATTGATATGTTGTAGAACTGATTTTTCACAAAAGCATATTTGACAAAAAAATAATGCAGCGGTTGATGAGATAGATATTTTTGAATATTCAAAAACTGGGGGAAGGAAAGAAGGTGGCTTTGAAGTACAAAGTCTTTTTGAATTTGTTCAAATGAAAATATTACAATATATGATAGTAT
>NW_022734520.1:0-1314 GCF_011630105.1 Anneissia japonica | reverse complement strand
TTGTCTATTTTCTGAAGAAGGTCTGAAACTTTCACTAGCCTAACTGTTCTTTTAAAATATTTGTAGAGAAAATGATCATCAGGTATGAACCAGTTAAATACAGATATTGTGTAAGACAAGCTTTCATCAATAGTTATACAAAACTTCGGAAGAATATATGGGATTTCATATTTCTCAATTTTCACTGTACCATTACCCACAGACAAACTCCAGTCTTTAAGAACAAGTTTTTTCACTCTTGATGTAAGATCTTTGAAGTCTTTGTAACAGAAAGGTGATGAGCTACTAGATTCAGTTTCCTTCACAATATTTCTTTGCCTTCTCTGTGTTGGTTTTTTTTTCTGGAGATAAGAATCAGAAGGTTTTTTTGGGAAGCTCCTCTGTTGGCAATGCACCAAAAGATAATAGTTTCTTCGTGAGCTTTGGTCCTTTATCTGAAAACAAATGATTGGAATCATCAACACATGGTTTTAATTCTAGATGTGCAGGATACCAGCACTATATAAATTATAATTTATTATTATTATCATTTATTATTATTATTATTATTATTATTATTATTATTATTATTATTATTATTGTTGTTGTTGTTAATATATTTAAGCAAGTTAATCTGTAAAAGTATGTATATGTTACAGTATTATTGATTTGAGAATGTTCTAGAACATTTTTAAACACGAACATAAAAAAAAAAATAACAAAACCTTGAATAATCACGATAATAATTAATATAGGCCTAGATAGGCCTACAGCAAACAATTTATTATGAGATTTCTCTAAGAGTTGGCAGTAACCAACCAGCAAAAACATATTATAAACAAGTCAAATTTCTCAAAAAATATTTCAATTTTATTTCATTATGAGTATTTATAAGTTCCCTTGCACTCGCAATTCGTATAAGATTAAGATAAGAAGCGCAGGCCTCGCGAACGTGCACGCCGAGCGCGAGATGAATAGCAAACAGGCCTAGGGCCTAGGAATTCGGAAGAACTCCAGTCTAGGCCTAGCAGCAGACCTGTATTTGTTTGATTTTTTGGTAATTTTTACTTACGTATAGTAACATCTTCAGGCTTGAAATGCTTTTCACAAATGTGTAAAGTATCGTTTATTAACTGGCGTTTAAAGTTATCATCCTGTACTCTATATTTCGTAATAATATTCAATACGTTTCTTCTCCACTGGTTAGATTTCTCATCAACTCCGCTAGGCACTTTGAACAACCCGATTTTCCCTTCAGGGTTTTTTTTCTCTTTCCGACGACTTACTCCACAAAAATTGAAGCAACAATTATCACCAGGCATGTGTACAATAATA
>NW_022734519.1:0-992 GCF_011630105.1 Anneissia japonica | reverse complement strand
TCACTGAATTGGGAAACTCGACGCCAGTAAGTTGGTAAGATATCTGTTTATAAGGACTTAAGGTTATGGTAATGGTAAGGTAATGTTATGATGCCGGTAAAAGATTTTTAGATAATGTTAATAATTTTATGGTTTGTCGAGAATAGTTAACAAAAACAACAAAAGGAATGTAGTATAAACAAGTCTAAGCTGCCGGTTCCAAAAGTTAGTTTGTGTTGTTTCCGAAGTCTGGCCGACCCATTATCTTGAAAATCTCCGGTCGGCTTATATTTATGAAATAATGTATTTTCTCAAAAAGAGCCCAGGATTTGTATAATGTATAAAAACGACTTTCCAAACTTCTAATTGATTAATTCATGTCATAATGAACAAATTAGGCCTAATTGACCAATTTCCAATTATCACATTTCTTGAGCAACTTACGTTTTTGTCTTCTTTAAGAACTGTTATGATTTGATCCGTAGTCCATAGAAGTGAGGTTAAATCAAGGACTTTTAACAGTTAAAAGTCCTTGGTTAAATGGTAGGCCCTACTGAAAGCAGTGGTGCATAAAGCATGCGCAGCGGAAAAATTGAGCTCCTCTACTTTGACGCCGCCACTGGCTGGAATTATACTCACCAAATTTTACAACTGATATCACTGAATGAGGAAACTCGACGCCAGTAAGCTGGTAAGATATCTGTTTATGAGGACTTAAAGTTTGGCTTGTTCTCCAGGTCCTGTAGACATTCTTCCACAAATCCTCAAACTCTCCATCATCATCAACATAATCCTTTTCCTGATAATCATCCGACAACGGGTTGAAGCCTATGATGTCTATCAGAGAGGCCCTGTGGATGTCGCGTAAACATAAATGTCGCCATAACTGATAATATTGCTCAAGGTGTTCAATTATTTCTTTCCAACTATGAGATACCTGTAAAAGGTAAAGTGTATTTTTTCTTCAAATAAAAGGAATGTCTATCCAGTTGCATTATTGAAAAATATATTAA
>NW_022734518.1:0-577 GCF_011630105.1 Anneissia japonica | reverse complement strand
TTAGTTCGTAACGCATTAGACAATTCATACCCTATAGTTAGTTATTTAGTTCGTAACGCATTAGATAATTCATACCCTTTAGTTAGTTATTTAGTTCGTAACGCATTAGACAATTCATACCCTATAGTTAGTTATTTAGTTCGTAACGCATTAGACAATTCATACCCTATAGTTAGTTATTTAGTTCGTAACGCATTAGACGCATTTTTATTCAATGTACATTGGTTCTACATTTGTTCTAAATTGTTCTATACAGTATTATACAATTTTGCGACATCTGTTTTAAAGTTTCCGTAATTTGTATTTTGGTTTTCCGAAATGAATGAATAGACCTAGACTGCTCATTTACTCACATATTGGTCTACTTGTATGTAACTTACATTTTTAAATACGTCGCCAATTAGAGGCAGTATCTGCTATAATTCAATGATTGGTTTAAATTGTAGCGCAATAATTGCCACTTTCGTCGCCGCTTTTCAAATAATTTTATTTAGCATATTAATTGCAGATTATCGGTCATGCTCTGTGTTAAAGTAAAATTGCAGTATAGAAATATATATATATATATATATAGGCC
>NW_022734517.1:328-566 GCF_011630105.1 Anneissia japonica | reverse complement strand
GAGTATTATCACTATATGTACATACTCAATCACATAAACAATCACAAATAGTAATCAATTGTACAGAATGCCAGTTCAAAAATTATGTTTCTGTTAATGGAGGGACAATAAATTATTATACGACTATGACAAACTTCAATCTTCTTATTTTGCTGTTGTTATTTTTATTTTCAATTTCACATCCAACAGCAATTACACTTGCCACTTAGGATGGAATGCTTTAAACCTGTTATCGATA
>NW_022734517.1:0-281 GCF_011630105.1 Anneissia japonica | reverse complement strand
TAAAACTTCATAGGGATTTCAATATGACTGTTATTCATATAGGCAAAGCTTATCTGCTTGATATAGATGAATTACATGATTTCTTGTATCCAATTTTGCCGTCTGTTGTTTTCCTCTTCTTTGTTTTGATAATTTTCCTTCCGACGCTGGTTTTTCATGTTCTACGGGGGAAAAAAAAAAAAAAAACCCTCCCTCCCTACCATGAAATTTGATACCAAAAGGATGCTAACCAATTATTTTTTTTTACTTGGCCAATATTTATTTTTTTTTTATCATTTTCT
>NW_022734516.1:0-705 GCF_011630105.1 Anneissia japonica | reverse complement strand
CACTCAGCCTAAAAAACGGGTCCTTCAAGCCTTACAGCAAACCAAACAACCAACTACTCTACGTCCACACCAAATCCAACCATCCCCCATCTATCCTGAAACAAATTCCCGCATCCATTAACGGACGCATATCCAGTATATCGGATTCCAGTGAATCATTTCATCAGGCCGCCCCCGACTACGAACAAGATCTGCAAAACAGCGGATTCCAGCACAAAATGGAATACCAACCTCCGCAACCAAAATCCCAAAAAAGTAATAGAAGCAGACAAATAATCTGGTACAACCCACCATTCAGCAAAGGAGTTAAAACCAACATCGGAAAATCATTCCTCAACCTCGTAAAGAAACATTTTCCGAGTGGCAACATTTTGCACAAGCTGTTCAACAAGAACAATGTTAAAGTCAGCTATAGCTGCTCAAGAAACATGGGCAGTATAATCAAGAGCCCACAACAAACAGCTTCTGGTTGCTAAGCAACAACAGCCAGATAAACTCTGCAATTGCAGGAAAAAAGATGAATGTCCACTCTCTGGAAATTGCCTCACCTCATCCCTCATCTACAAAGCCACTGTCCACTCAAACGATGACACAAAATGCTACATCGGGCTCACCGACACACCGTTCAAAACCCGATATACAAACCACAAATACACTTTTAACACCCCCAAACACAGAAACAGCACTGTACTCTCCAAATACGTA
>NW_022734515.1:0-1802 GCF_011630105.1 Anneissia japonica | reverse complement strand
TGGTCTTATAAATGTTTTATTTATAAATTAAAATCCTGCATTGATATACCAAAGAGTAAAAAAAAACAACTTTAGATTAAGCATATTTTTGAAGGAAATAAGTTATGCTACTACAGTATATTGTACACTGTAATCTATGATTAAAACTGTTAATATTGTGAATCATTTATTCTGACCCTGTATCTCCTTGTTTCACAAACATTTTGTATGTTTACTTGTAAGAAAGAACAACAGTATTTATTAAAGCTGGAGATGGAGACAGTTATGTATGTATGTGTGTGTGTGTGTGTGTGTGGGTGTGTGTGTGTGTGCGTGTGTGCGTGTGTGTGTGCGTGTGTGTGGGTGTGTGTGTGTGGGTGTGTGTGTGTGTGTGTGTGTGTGCGTGCGTGCGTGCGTGGGTGTGTAATTAGATTTATATAGCGCATAACACCGGGGTCTCTCTCTATGCGCTGAATATAAAGGTGTCAGCATAGTTATTTACGATTGTATAATTTCTGGTACTCATAAGCAGACAAGTGCAGTGGCGTATCTAGAAGTCTTGAAATGGTGGGTTGATGGGAGGGTGGGGGGCGCGAAGGTGAAGTAGGAGGGCTCGATGATCAGTTGAGAGGCGCTATTTCGTAAAATAAGGTGATTTTAGGTGGTTTTTAACTACTTGACCATGATTTTTTTGGGAGGGGTGACGGGGGGGGGGAGACAAGTAATTTTTGGGGTAAGTGCGCCACCGTAGATACACCACTGAACAAGTGTGCATGCTGATATCATTGTGATACTCTGTTAACATGATATGTGATTTGCCTAAATATGGGTATGATGATCGTGTGATAAAAGGGTAAAGGTAGTCCCGAATTCATAATGTAGCAGAATAAGTTGTTAGCCCAACGCCTTGGCATTGTGTGGTAGGGTGGCCAGTTCCTTTCCACACCACCTATTTCTTCCCCAGTAGCATAGCCGGGTGCCTATTTATGCTTCTGGATTTAGACAAACATAGGTAAAGTGGCTTGTCCAAAAACACAAGCGAAATTCACAGCGAAATTTCGAAGCCCTGACCTCGTTGAGGGAGCAAAGCACAAATGCTGCGCCAACCGCTCCCCACCATGTGATAGCACACCCATAATGGATATGATGATGTCATAACACACCCATATATTAAGTCCTTGGCATGTCTTCTAGGTTTACACTCATATATTCAAATTCATTTACTTATAATATCTCTATTTTAGCGTAAAATTCTCAATCATAAATCTCACGATAGATTAACTTAAACCCCGAATTTGATTAAACTCCCCCTCAAAAATATCACCCTAGGGCGTTTATTCTTCCTCATTAATTCAGTAGCCGCCCACTAATGATTGTTTAACTTTAAAGCATAGGCCTCAATAAGCAAAATAAAAAGAGACGAACAAATAAATTAAATGTTTTCGCAACACGTTTTTTTTATCACTCTCATAGAATATAATTATTTTGTGTTGTGGTTTTCAATCAATGAAGGTGAGGTGCACCTGTATAATCTACATGTATACTAAAATACTCGCCTGCCTTGAAGAAACAGTCCCTCATATCACGTCCTAATTCGACATTGTATGCTTACTTTCAACGGAATTCCGGTTCAATACCAACTTTACAAAGCGTTTAAATTTTGTCATTCAAGAAAAACCACCATCTGTTGTATACCACTGGTTGTTACTCTTCGGTAATAAACTAATGTAATTATACGAGGGTCATCAAATACTGTAAATTATTTTCTTATATGCTATACAAATAGAGCCGTTTTATGGAGTTAATTATCTGTTTATTGGACT
>NW_022734514.1:0-934 GCF_011630105.1 Anneissia japonica | reverse complement strand
TGTAGCAATGCCTCTCGTGTGGTAACCATTAAATTAGGTTTAAGGGCTGCCTTAACATGTTGCACTCCTTTCCGGATGGAGTTGTGGTCGCGTGATGCAATGTGCATTAGATATCTGTCGGTGTTTGTTGGTTTGCGATAGACTGCATGTGACAACGTCCCTGCGTCCTGTCTGGTTACCAAAGCATCAATAAAGGGTAAAGAGCGATTGTGTTCCACCTCCATACTAAACATGATTGATTTGTGCTGTGAATTCAGGTGATCTAGAAAACCATCTAGGTACACCTTATTGTGTTGCCAAATGATGAAAGTATCATCGACGTATCGGAGCCAGAGTTTTGGTTGTTTGGTGGCTGAAATGGCGCGACCAGTTTTTCGGTTTGAGTGTCTGCAGATATCATTCTCGCTCCTGAATAGCCTGGGTGCAGTAGAAAATTAGCGGGAAAAAAGTAAAGGAAAATTTATTTTTTGTTTTTCTGAATCAGTATATCATATAGTGTCTCAGAAAAAAAATCCCCATTCTTAGAGCTTGGGCAATTTTTTTTTATAGCACTTTAAAATTTTGACATAAAATATCCTATTTTGGGCTAATTAAGATGGGGATAGGGGAAATAAATGTGTGTTTTTAGTCACTTCTACATATGCTATGTATATCAAATGTAACAAGAACTTGGCTAAATAGTTACTCCTCACTCTCGTTAAAAAATTTAATCGGAAAAATGACGTCATTACAAAAAATTCCAAGATGGCTGCCATTTTGCCGGTAAAACTCTTTTAAAATGTAAATTTAACTTTATTGTTATCAGAGCAATTTCAAAACAATATATATCCATACACACATACACACACACACATATATATATATATACATATATATATATATATGTAAATACATATATACATAATACATACACATACATACATATATTTATATA
>NW_022734513.1:0-5038 GCF_011630105.1 Anneissia japonica | reverse complement strand
CCCACCCAGATTGTTTATCAAGAAAAAATAGAAAATTATATTCAAATTTTAAGTCTGAGAGTTCCATTTCCAACAATGTAGAGGTGCCATAATCAACATAAATGTTTGTTTTGTATCTGAGACTCAATCATCATGGTGCTAAGGTGGTTTACACCACCATCTGTGGTCCCTTCCTGGGCATCCTCTTTTTTGGATTCCAGGATTCACCACTGAACTGCATAGTTACCAACCGTCATGATAACGAATTCAGGGGAAATGTATTTAAAATTAGAAGAAATTGGTTTTATTAAATATATAAAGAAGTTCATGCAGTAGCTTGAGTCAATAGAGAGCTTTCGTTTTCTCATTTGAGAATCAATTCAGCAGGGAAAATTTCTCTTTTCCCACCAAAACAACCCAGCCAGTAGAATCTAGTTGCGTGCGGTCTTGCGCGTTCATTGTCACAACCAGCCGTTGATGTGACTGGAACCAGCCCACACTGGGGTTCCGACCCTTGAAACCCGGGGCCTGATGCCCCCTCCCCCTCAACTGGTGTAGTCACGCATTTAAAATCTCTCGGGTTGGTAACTATGGAACTGTATCACTCTAATATATAAATTATTGTACAACATATGCTTAATAATTACAAGAAAATAGAATAGACATGGATTTGATTTGATTGATTGATTTTGATTGATAAATTGGTACTATTTACAAGATCTTCATTATACTCTATATGGCAGAGACCAGCCATGCCAGTCAATCCTTGCATAAGATCAATTTGAAGTTATTAATACAGGGTTAACCAATATAATGAAATTTATAAAATGATAAAATAATCATTTAACTCTGAAATTTCTTATGAAGTAAGGGGTCATCCATAATTTTCAACATTTTCAGAAGAGTACAAAACATACTCTTTTCTGTGACCCCTTCCTCCCCCGAAAGAATACATAATAAAATGTAAATAAAATGTTAATTTGTGTCATTTTGAGATCAAAATTTTATGTTTTTCATAAAAGAGTACTTATGCTTACACACAACTCCCATACAGCTGTTTGTTGTATTTGTATACTGTACATGTAATAATTTACATTTGTAGGTTCAACGTAGCAAGGATACTCCAACAATACCCTCAACTATTGGAGAAGAGAAAAAATACAATCCATTCATGCGAGTAGGGTAAGGATATGAATTTACAAATTATGGCAATTTTCCCCTTATTTGAATTTACCCCTACCCGGTATGTGAAATTGCCCCATGGGGATCAAATTCAATTTTGTACAGTTGTATAACTGTACTTGGCGTAAAATATATTTTTGAATACAGGTCTCCCTCCTATAAAGGGCCGCCTTTTGGTCTTTAGCAACTTTTATCACTAATTAGAATAATAATAATAATAATAATAATAATAATAATAATTAGAATAATAATAATAATAATAATAATTGTCAATTAATAAAGCGCATAATGTAAAATACCTCTATGCGCTTTACAGCATGGTGTGGTAAAAATTATTTAAAATTTCACCTAAAAAAAATAATGAGTAACAATAATGAATAATAACAATAAAAAATAAATAAATATATAATGTTAATAAATAAATAATTTGGAAATACAGATTTTATTTACTTTTTAAAAAATAATAATGATGAAGATAAAAGACATTTCTTAATTTGGGGTGGTCTTTTTTTGGAGGGTCCTTTAGAGAGAGAACTTTATTTAAAAATGGGGAAGTATGGGTGGTTACACCCTTTTTTCCAGTTTTTGGAAATCGCTGCCTTCCCCAGCATATCAATTGTTTTTCCTCCAGAGCCGGGCTTTAAAAAAATGTTCATTTCATTGTGGTTTGGCACAGCAGGAACGGGAACCTTGAGGTCGGGGTTTCAATCCCTCGCTTTGCATTTCATTTTTTATCCTTAAGCAAGGCACTTTATCTGCATTGCTTCCCTCCACCCAGGAGTATAAGTGGGTACCTCAGGAGGTTTGAGTGCAAAATGTGCTGAAATATTTCATGCAGCTAACTATGGAATTTCCCCCATAGACATCGCTCCAATGGCTGAGTAATAATGTGGAAAAACGCTCTGAGACTTAGTTGTATAGAGCGCTATATAAAAACCTGATTAATATTATTATTTTTATTATTTCAATTACAGAGTTAAGTCTGTGCAAGAACATGTTGGTCAGTCAGATGGAATTGCTACTATGGGAGCACTAAGAACAGAAAAGGATGGTTTCAAACCCAAATCGGCAATATAGACAAGCGTACATTTATATCAATCATGAAAATAATAACAATATTAGTAATGTATCATAATGAGTAACTAATAAAGTTTTAAATTAAGTGTAGATAAGGTGGATTAAATTTTGGTTCATATTAAGCAAGTGACAAAAATATCAAGAAAGTGAATCCTAGACATGGGCGTGATGGTATATTTCCATTCTATTCTAGGATCTGGGCCCAATTGTCCAAACCAGTTGGGCCTGATTGTGACTGTTTATCACTCAATTTACAAAGACGATTGAGCCCAAAAAGATGATCAAACTTTTTACTTACTTCAGCCATATCACTGACTTTTGCAACACCCTCTTTTTTCCTGATTGGTTGCCAAATTTGTATTTTTGGAACCCTCTATCTATAGCCCAGACCAGTCCTGTTTGTGGCGTGGCCTACCTACATAGAGGCCTAGGCTATGCTACCTTGGCTAAGTAAAGATAGCATGCTATGCTCAATGATTAACAGTTCTAGTGGAGAAAGAAATACACAAGCTTATTTTTTTGTTGGGGGGGGGGGGGTAGCATATTAAAAAATGTTAACATTTTATGCCAGAGAAAAATTGCACCCCAGGGAGGCTATGCCTTTGCTGCGTAGGGTAAAAAAAGAATGTATTGTACTCGTTGATGACGTCGCAAATTGCGAAATAACAACAAACAACAACCTTTCTGGTTTGAGCCTAGGCCGTCATGGAAACTCACTGGTTCCTGTGTAATTCATGTTGTGCCAACTGCAGACGAAAAGGTTACAATCTTTTCAGAGATAACCTGGAAGAAAGTTCTAGAGAGCCCAACAATGGAAGGATTTTAATACTGAAGAATGGAAGTTAGCGATGTCCTCGGCTTACACAAAATACTTCAATAACCATGATACAGTTAAGTTGTATATTATATGGCCTTAACAGTGAAGAGGTAGATGCAAGCAACAGATGCAACATATTAAATCGATTATTATTATTTTTATTAATTATATATAAACTCATTATTATTACTTTTTATTGTTAAATTATTGTTATTAAAATATTATTATTGCTATTATTATTGTGCATGTTGTTAGGTATAGGCTGACGTTACTACAATAACTCATTTTACTAGAACAATTATTATACAGTATTTGTTTATTTACATTTTTGTAATCTTTGAATGATACAGACAGATAATTATTAAATAAAAAGTTAATTGACACATTTGAATTTCATGTTGATTTTAAATTTTTCCTGTAGCCTATGACAGTGTGATGATTGTTCATTGCAGTAAACAAAATCTTCTGATTCCCTTCAGAGACTGGGTATTTGTTTAAAAAAAAAGTCACAGGTCTTAAAGCCAGCATTTCTTTCATGTATGTAATTGCATATACATGATAAGCCTACATAGAATACTGTACTGTATACGTAATAACAAATACATGACCATTGTGAAATGTACCACCTCTTTCCATCATTATTACTTAGTCAAGATTTTTATCATATTAATAAAGATTAACAATCTTGCTTAACAATAATAGCAACATTGTAACATTACAGTATAATTATAAAAATAATACTAACACTAATGAAAATAAATTAATGATTATAATATTTATAATAATAATACGGTAATAGCAATGATAACAATATACAAATATTACAGCAATAATAATAATAAAAATAAGCACTTTTTAGAAAAACACGACGAAATTGATGAATATCGTCAGGCATGAATATTTTCCAGTTAATAATAAAAATCTGAATGTAGTTGTTTTTATTGGCAAATTTATTTATTGTAATTTCTTTTCAGTCCATTTCGATCGTTTTCTCTTTTTTTTTTTTTTTTATCCTATTCTGTAATGACTACATGATTAAAGCTCATCCTGCCATATCTCAGAGCCACGATGGGAAAAGCGAGACTATCTGCTTTGGCACTACTTAGTATTGAGCGTGATGAAGCAGACAACATTGCTAACTTTGATCATGTTATTAACTTATTTGCTGATGCAAAAGCACACAAAATTCAGTAGCGAGTTTAAACAATGTTAAAAATTTAGCAACTTGCAAGACTCTACTATAAGATAAATTTAGAGAATAAGAATACTATGTCTGTATGGATAAATACAACAGCCTTACAAATTAGGATAGGCCTGATGGTAAAGTTGTATACAATTAAATTAAATAAGCTTTTGAAATCCATAAATTGTCAAAAAATGTCTGGGGCTTCGGCCCTCCTAGACCACTTTCGGACAATTTTAAGCGACGCTCAATCACACCCACTTTGCTCTCGTCAAGGAAATCTTTCCCCTCGTCGGAGCATTGCCCCCACCCACTCCGACCTAGGACCCCCTCGGGCAAATCCTGTCGCCACCCCAGGTAAGAAAGAACATACGAGAGGTAGAATAATAATAGTTATTCGAGTTTAAATAATGTTATTTAGACAGTGCATGATATGGACGTGCGGTACGAATATGCACACAAATCATACGACGTCACTGACAACGCCGGGGACGGCAACTCGATTTTGAGATTAATTTTCCGAATAAATTTATACTAAATAACTTTTAATGACGAACTATTGTCTTCAGTTGTCTTTTTTGGTCATCCAACTGTCATTTTATCTATTTTTTTCGGTGATATTACCATTCTCAATAATTTATAAAACACCCACATAACGTCATGTTAGATCGATCATTGGGGACGCTGTGGTGACGGCGGTAGGGTCAATTTTCGTCGGAAGGTATCAAGATGATAAACAGTTTCATTGGACTAAATTCTTGCTTATGTTAACCATGCTTTCCTAAGATTATACTGACACT
>NW_022734512.1:0-573 GCF_011630105.1 Anneissia japonica | reverse complement strand
TAGAGATTTCAAAAACTGCATTGGTAGCAAGCCAAATCTTTGACAGAAAAAGTCCATAACAGAAACTCAATTTTACATAAAAGATTTGTTTGTACAATATTTATTTTGATAGGCCTTGGTCTTTTAAAGCTGGGGCT
The DNA here is from genome assembly GCF_011630105.1 of Anneissia japonica. Classification (NCBI taxonomy): domain Eukaryota; kingdom Metazoa; phylum Echinodermata; class Crinoidea; order Comatulida; family Comatulidae; genus Anneissia; species Anneissia japonica. The sequence continues at coordinate 436 of NW_022734512.1, read as the reverse complement.
AGACGTTTTGTAGGCGGCCGCTGGTGCAGTAGTAGGCCTAACCTAGGCCTAGGTTAGGAGGTCTACTACTACAGTACTAGGCCTAGCCAGACTAGCTAGGCTAGGGTCTAGTAGGCTAGGCCTAAAACATCTGCCAATTGAAGCCTAGGTTGTAACCTATTATTTGTCTNNNNGCTTCATAGTAAATTATTATTATCATATCTGAAACATTGTTTATTATCTAAAAAGAACCAAATTAAATATGTTCGCCTTAACTACCGATTGCATCGCCCGTGACTTCCGTCAACAAACCCATGTGAACGATTTTTTTTCTGCACACTGCTACTTAGCTTGTTGCATGCATGCAAGCAATGTAAGGTTTAAAAATATTAATGTTGGTGGCGCACTTCACATCTTGTGCTCAAGATGAAAAAAAACGATCGTTTTTCGTCGATTA
>NW_022734511.1:0-718 GCF_011630105.1 Anneissia japonica | reverse complement strand
CCGTTACAATTCTGGCCGTGTAGTGGTCGCATCTGAAATTTGAATGAACCTATGTGAACTTGGGCGCATCTAATATTATGACCTAACATGTGGGACTGGCAATTTAGCAACATTAACAAATTCTTTTTAATCCATTTTCCATTTTCAAATACAAGAAATGATTGTTTTTTACACATTTTTTCATAGCTTCTTAAACATGTATTCCTTCATTTTCAGGAGACTGTGATTGTAAAAGTGAATGCGAGTGTTTTTTCCCATTTAATTAACCTATCTTGTTGATTTTTTTTCTCGCTAGCCTGAAGTCACAAGAATGAAAATTTATTGAGATTGCCGAAACCAAAGTTTTACCAATTTACTATCTTTTTTGGTTTCTGTCACTGCATAGCATAGCATCACAGGCTTTTAAAGATAACATCTACTTAGCACATCAAGTGCTGATGTATGCTATTATGCTATTCATAAAGAAATGGTGCTGTTTTGCAATTTGTTATTGGTGGAACATAACATATTTGTTATGGCACAAAAAAAAAGAAGAGAAATGAATTAATTAAACACAAGAAAGAAATATATGAGATCAAATAGGATTGAATGCATTGAATGAGGATTGTGTGCCCATTGGCATTGCCATTTACTGGCACAAGGCTCAGATATCAAATCAAGATTTCATCAGTTGAATTGCTTTACACGAAAACAATGAACATTTTTACTTGATATTTGC
>NW_022734510.1:0-1339 GCF_011630105.1 Anneissia japonica | reverse complement strand
AATATGATGGTGATGATTACAACGATCGATGATAGTAAGGATGATTATAATGATAAGACAACAATAAGAATGATGATGACGATGACGAATAGGAAGAGGATGATGATGACGGATGGTGATAATACTGTAATGATATCAATAGTGGTAATAAAAATATTATAAATAATATTATTTATTTATTTATTTATTTCAACAATCTTTAATGAGGGTGGTCCATCCAGCCGAAGCTGATCATTAGGGTACCCTCAATACACATAGTAAGACAAAACAAATGAGCATATTAAACTAATTAAATTACAGTAAAATAAATAACAACCTCTCAATACAAAATTTACATAAAGAATTAAAGGTAACTTTTGAGGGACGATTTAAAGGAGGAGTAAGTAGAAGCGTGGTTCCAATATCAACTAAACTGCCTTAAAAAAATTGTAAAAAAATTGGTTCGTGTGGGAATTAAACACACAACCACCAGGTTTGCTATTTATTATCCACCTTCACCCTTAAAAAAAATGGGTTCGTGTGGGAATCAAACCCACAACCTACAGGTTTGCTATCATTATCCACCATCAACTAAATTGCCTTAAAAAAAAAAAAATTTAAACCTGGCTCGTGTGGGAATCGAACCCACGACCTTAAAAAAAAAAATATATAACAAAAAAAAAAAAATTGCCCCGTGTTGAAATCGAACCCACGATCGCTGAGTTTACTACCCCTGATCCAGCACGACTAATTTAATTTAATTTTATTTTTTATTTATTCAATCGTCCAACAGGACCAAGAAGGTCCCACTTACAGGCGAAGATTGTAGTAAAATATTTCTATGTACAATATAAATATATAAAATATTTAAAATTCATCCAATTATTAAAACATTGTAGAGTAAAATATTACATCGATTAAACACATAAAAATTACGTAAGATAATTATTTAAATGACATTTAAATACATATAAAGAATTAGAAAATATATCTACATCAGGACATTTGGCAACAAAATCATTATATAAGCTAGACAGACGCGAAATAAATCCATTTTTACATACATTAACACGGCAAAAAGGAACAGAAAATAAGTCACACTGACGAAGTTGTCGACAGGGAACTTTGAATGAAAAATACGAAATCAGATTACAATCGAAGGAATTAATACATTTAAATAAAAACAGAAGATCAAGATACACGCGTTTAGTGGACGGAGATAAAACATTAACATTTTTATTCAGCAAGTTTATCGTAGCTTCGTCAATTTCGTTACGACGAGGACCAAATGTTTTAGGACTGATGAAGCGCAAAAACCTAAAGTGAATTCTATCAATACGTTTTGAATTGGTTTTTGAAA
>NW_022734509.1:0-619 GCF_011630105.1 Anneissia japonica | reverse complement strand
TAGTTGTATACGGTATTGTATAATTCATTGTATATTAAATATTTATTCTATGTCTTTAATATAAATATTTATTCTATATTATAACATAAGTACATATATATACATACATATGAATAACAAGAAAGGAACAAAAACAACAAAGTTTGTTCAATTATTGAAGATATCAGAGGAAAATGCTATTATTTCCACTTAAGTATCAAGGGAGGTGAGTGACAAGAAATGCTACTATCTAAGAGAAAAATATGTCTTTGAATGGGAAATAATAAGTGTCGGTAAAGTATTATAAAATATGGGACCTGTGAAATTTAAGATTTAGGAAATTGTGTTGGAAAGAGGTAATTCAGTGTAATAAGTATGCATTTGATGTAAGGGTCAGTTATTGTGACCGTGGCGGTTAAAAAGAGACAAAATATGATGGTTAGGAGGACGAGCGAGTTTACGCAGAAGAGAAGAGCTTTAATTGTTAAAGGTGTTTATGTCCTAAACTGTAACAAACCAATGGAGGAAAACAAAGGGTCGGAGTGGATTAATGGAAGAGTATATCTGATAATTCTGATGAATTTCTTATCGAAGCAGCAGATTTTTTTTTAGTTGGAAGTATAAGCCTAATTATTACACC
>NW_022734508.1:0-991 GCF_011630105.1 Anneissia japonica | reverse complement strand
GCATGTAAGATTTTTACCATTATCATTTACTTTACACTCGCCGTTTGGGCAAAAGTCGAGGTTATTTCCGCACGTTAAAATACATTTTGACTCCTGGGCATAGCAGATTAAGTTGGTTGGACAGGGCAGCAGAAAACACGGATCTACCGCAACATAAGTACCTAAAAAAAATACACAATTTAGAATTAATATTTGAGATATTTGTAGTACATTAATTACATTTTTATATTCAATTTACTAAATGTGCTGTATAGTGGTTTTAAATTTGTATTAATCCAAATAGAAACGAATTATTTACTCACTATAGATTTAGTTTCAGACTAAGAAAGTATATCATAAGAAATACGTTAATGGGAATACTCCGTGGTTGTGATTCGGGCTTCCGAAAAACAGTTCCGAACCTTCACTATACGGATTGTGTCCATGGGCAAGCACTCATACGGTTAATTGTCAACAGTGGCAAATTCCTGGGGCCCACTCGGACCGCCCGGCTTCTCCTAATTTTTTCTTTCAAAATTATAAAGAAATACATGGAGAGAAGAAAAAAAATTATAGGCCTATTCAAATTTTAAGTCTGAGAGTGCCGGCCATTTCTGATCATCTTGAGGTGCCATAATCATAAGTTTTCTTACTTCAGCTCCACCCATGGTGGGGCTGTGGTGGTACCCCTCCATCTATGAAAGTCCTTTACTGGGATAATTAGATAGTAGGCCTATATACGATTCTCCACCAGGGAGCTGAGTATGTGTTTTATAAGCGCCTGAATCAATGACCGGGGTAATAATGTAAAGCGCAGAGGCTTTGATTGCATGTATGCGCTTCATTGTATTAGATTGATTATTATTATTATTATTATTATTATTATTATTATTATTATTATTATTATTATTATTATTATTATTATTATTATTATTATTATTATTATTATTATCACGTTATTATTATTATCACGTTATTATTATTACTATTATTATTATTATTATCACGTTAT
>NW_022734507.1:0-1041 GCF_011630105.1 Anneissia japonica | reverse complement strand
TTAGGAGAAATCAATTATTAACAAATGTTAAATTTCTGTTTACAACACAACAATATTCTATTTTTTTTTAACATAGTACCCTATAGTTGCATGGCACCTAAAGGCCAACTCAGCCCGACCCGATTTATCGTCGGGGACAGTCTCACTCTTAAGCCGTTGTGAGAAATATTAAACACGTTTAATATTCTACTACGCGACTGCCCCCGATGCACACCATCGCGTCTGCGTTCAACTCACACATACCCGACGCGACAACAAATTGCGTCGGCCGAGTCGGGCGAGTCAGGCTGCGTCGGCCGACGCTGTCTGAGTTGGCCTTTAGGCGTTCATCCCTCTACAGTAGTTCCCCAGAGCATACCTGTAGTAGTGTTGCTTAAAATATTGGAACCACGCTTCAAAAAAATATTAATGTAAATGCAAGGTCAATAAACAGACTTAGCGTGTCACTTGCTATGTACTAAAATAGCCAGGGATTTATTTATGAATTTGAGTAGCAGGAGAAATTTGAAAGTAACAGGAGAGTAAATTGAAATAGGCCGGGGTTATAGGGGGATGCCTAGGGCCCCCCCCCCATCGGGGTCCAGGGGCAGAGCCCTGGTCGGGGGTCAAGTGGGGTGAAGCGCCATTGCTTTCCAGGGTTTTAAGCCCATTTGATGGCATTTCTTTACATCTTTTTTTTTAAACAGTTTTCAGAATCAACTACTGAGCTGTAAAAAAGTTGACATTTTTACATATTCTTCATACATAGGCCTAGCCTAAATAGATACTGTAAACCAGAAACTTTCGCGAATTGATAATTTCTCCGTTTTTGCGAATCTCAAAAAGCCTAAATTTAACTCATGAGAGGAAAATCATACAATAGCTGAAAATATCGTATCGTGAGTTTAGGCCTAGGTTAGATAGGCCTACAGCCACTGTGTAGGTTACAGTATCTAGGCCTAGGCAGGCTTAGGTGCTATAAGCCTGCAGCCTACAGTACCTCAGTTGCTAGGACCAGGACTTAGCTGGCTATCCCAGGCACAGATAAGAAAGAGACAAGTT
>NW_022734506.1:0-1580 GCF_011630105.1 Anneissia japonica | reverse complement strand
GGGGGGGTGTTGGCGCGAGAGGGGAAAAATATACTGTAGTATTTGGCTGTTAAACTGCAGACCCGCTATGCATACAGGATTTTAAAGTTAGTGGGTCTAAGTGCATATCCACCCAAACCCTCCATGGTTGTTGGTGAACAACTTTGTTTTGGCACCTGAATGCGCGGAGGAAGTATCTGGTAACCAGTGGATCCGTTTCCCTGAAATGGGAAGACACAACATTTAAAGTCAGCATGAAATTAGAGTCAAACTCAACCCCACCATTGTCGGAGCTGAGGTGAGCAAATTCTGGAAATAGTGGCACCTCTTGATGACCGGAAATAGCAGGTGGCAAAACTGTAGAGGCTCTACCCCTTCTAGGTTCCTCCTCAAGGGACATCGCGTGTATGTGGCGCAATAGGCATGGTCTTATCCGAAAGTATGGCCTTGAACATAATGAGGACAGTGCTTTAGAACGTATGCTAGCGATATTTCCAACAATTACTCAAAAAGGACGGTAAAAAAAGTTGAAATGTACATGCAATACAAAACAAGCGCATGGTGGATTAAAAAATTTATATAACATTGTAAAGACAATGCAATGCGAACATCAATAATAAATTAACATACTTTGGTTCAGCCTTTGGACGCATCGATGTATACTGTGAAATGGGAGCTGCCCTATTCGTTCGTCATCCTTTCTCATGATTTTCGTCATTATTACATCACCCGTTACGTTCATCGTGCATTGAAATTGTTGAATTAAAAGTTACGTAACAGCCTATATACTGATTCCATTGGTAGTCGCTTTTTTTTTTTTAGTCTGTTCTTATCCTACAATCACCAACATAATCATTCGTTGGCATCATTATTATCATCATCAGCAGTAATCGACATCTTCATCATCATCATTACCATCAACATCATCTCCACCACTACTATCATCATCATTAGGGGAGACCGGGGTCAGTTGTTACAGGGGTAGATTGTTACAGTGGTCTTTTCCCCAAATAGGAAAAGTAGAGGGAGGTATAACCGGTGTCATGTTATAGGGCGCTGTAAGATCCAACACCGCCGGCCGTAGTGTGACGATTCGAATGCTTGACAGGAAATGTAAGTAAAATGTTTGTTTTTATACCCCAAAAGTAAATTTTTCATGACAAACCGTTTCTGTAATAGCTTTCCCTCATGTAGATGAATAAAGAAAGTTTATATATTTATGTGAAGCATGGCCATTACCTAACACTTTCATAGGCCATTACCACACATTTCTGCCTACAGCAAAACTATCTATGTTTCAATATAAAAATAGCACGTGGGGTACGGTAAGTTGTTACGGGTAAGTTGTTACTGTAACAAGGATGGTCACAAAGCGAGTGTACCGAAGGAGGCGCACTTTACACGTGCGCTCATTTTGTAAAGAAGAAGAAATGGACATTTCTGATTGACTGTTTTGTTGAGTAGCTAAAATGCATTATAATGCGGTCTTACAGTTAACCATAAGGCTAGAATAATAATGTTTTCTCTTTTATACACTTTTAAAGCATGTTTGTTTGCATATTTTAAACATTTTATCTAGTTTGTACAATGTAACAACTTGC
>NW_022734505.1:0-1313 GCF_011630105.1 Anneissia japonica | reverse complement strand
TATTTATAATTGATACATATCATTTTCCATACATATACATAGACCTAACAATAATAATTTAAAATTATAACTTCTTAACTATACATAGGCCTAACAATAATAATCTAAAATTATAACTTCTTAACTATACGTAGGCCTAACAATCTAAAATTATAATTTCTTAATTATACGTAGGCCTAACAATAATAATCTAAAATTATAACTTCTTAACTATACATAGGCCTAACAATAATAATCTAAAATTATAACTTCTTAATTATATGTGAAAACAAATAACGACACCACGAATGGAGCCATAATATGTAGCGCCCCCAACTTGCGTGATCGGCTTCTTCGGCGATCATAAATTTCTTGATTGAATGCATCCTATCAAAGATATTAGAATACATCTTCTAATCGGTAAGTTAGGCGTTCATAATACATATGATTAATATCTAAATAGACAATATAATTTGCGTAATGTTCTATATAGTAAATAATATTGTTCATCAAACTTGGGTACGGTTTGACTAACGATGGGTACGGTTTGATCAAAGATGGATATGGGTTGACTAAAATTCTGGGTACGGGTTCACCAAAATTTGGGTACGGTTTGTGGGTACTGGTTGGCATGGGTACGGTTTGACTGTAATTCGACTAAGTAGCCTGCTTTCCCTGCTACCTTACTAGGCTCTGGCTTAGTAGTAGCGGAACTACGCCTACGGTCTAGTAGATAGTAGTAGGTCTAGAAGGCCTACAGTAGGTAAACATGTAGGCCTACAAGTACGACAATACAAGTAATACCGGGCACTCACTACATTGTACGACAGTCATATGACCGTCGCAAGACGAATCCAACTCTGCTTTCTGTGAGCGATAGACGACTCAACACCGTCTGCTGATTGTCGGTAGCAGTCTGAACAGATCGTCATTAAAAACGACCCATAGCGCGGCGTGCATTGACACGTTGCTTTCTTCATAGAATCGCGTCGGCCGATGACCGTCGTGTGCAGCAAGTGCCTGGCTTAAGTAGTAAACCTATCCAGGCCTGCTACATAGTAGCGAACCTACGCCAGGCTATAATTAACATTGATAAACTCGGTTGTTTACTATTCTATAATATTTGATTGCAAATCTGTTGTGAATAACTAGGCTACAGTATGTTTATTTTTATTTGTTTTTTTTTTTTCTGCAGGATAAAGATTACAGCTTGAAATAATTTATGGACAGTGTGCAATGTCACGAACCGTGCAATGAGTACATCAACATGTACATCAAGAAGTTGGACGATTAAACACATGCAACTTTACCTGTGAGGGTGCTATTTGCCCTCT
>NW_022734504.1:0-1006 GCF_011630105.1 Anneissia japonica | reverse complement strand
ATATACCGTATATATATATATATATGTAGGCCTATGTATGTATGTATGCCGCCATGCCTATTTTCATACAACTGAATTAAAAGGAACTTTTCGTTGAAGGGTTATGCTTGATATGCTTTATATTATCTTGCAGCCACAGCGATTATTCGCTGACGACGGAGACAAACCGTTACGGTAATAATTTATTATAAAATATTATATCACAATTTTATTTATTTATTTTTATTTATTTTATTTCAATCGTCCAACAGGAACTCTTCGTTCCCACTTACAGGCGAAAATTGTAATAAAAATATATAGAAAATATAATAAATCAGTACAATAAATTCACAGACATAAAAAATAAAATGATTATTATTATTATTATTATCACTTTTTATATGATTATAATTACTATTGCAGTATTTACAAATAAAATGTATAAATTACAAAAAAGTATTTGAAATTACAATAAAATTACACTTAAAAATTAAAAAAAATTACAAATAACACTAAAAACATACAGCACTAATGAGAAATATAATTATTAAGGTGACATTTAAACACATCTAAAGAATTGGAAAAAAATATCAACTTCAGGACATTTGGTAACAAAATCATTGTACAAACAAGATAATCGAGAAATATAACCATTTTTACAGACATTAACACGACAAAACTGAACAGAAAATAAATCACGTTGACGAAGACGACGACCAGGATCTTTAAATGAGAAATAGGAGATAAGGTTACAATAACACGAATTCACACATTTAAACAGGAACAAAAGATCAAGGTACATACGATTAGAAGACGGACAAGTAACATTTAACTTTTTATTGACCGAGTCAATGATGGCATCGTCGAAATTGATTATATTATTGTTAATACGATTGTTAATACGACGAGGGCCAAATGTTTCAGGACTGATGAAGCACAAGAACCTAAAGTGTATCCTGTCAATTCGTTTAGAGTTACTTTTAGATATTGAATTAAAAATGACAGAACAGAAATCTAAAGATGGTCT
>NW_022734503.1:966-1157 GCF_011630105.1 Anneissia japonica | reverse complement strand
AACGAGTATAAAAAGTAATAAAGTCATATATAAAAATTCAATTTTTCCTAATTCAAATGGCAATAGGATGACGTCACAATGTCCGATCAGCCATTATGAAGTAAAAAATCGTATCTACAACTCATGTGCTTTCAGATTATGTAATAAAAATAGGGGGTCACCTTTCATCCTAAGGAGCTATAACTGATTAA
>NW_022734503.1:0-917 GCF_011630105.1 Anneissia japonica | reverse complement strand
GGAAAATTAAGGTACATAACATTCAACCTTGACCTGAAGCTTATGCTCACTTAATATGATTTGGAAATGACGAATGGTTAAGATTATATGGGGTCATCAACGTTTTGAAGAAAGAGAAATGAGGGGGTCAAAAAAACCAATTTTTTTGACCATGATGACGTCATCAAAATGTAAATAAAGGTCAAATATATGAAAGAGAATTGTCTCAGCTATAACATACCCAAAGTTGGAAGACGATTGACCAAGGATAAGCGAGATACGCTCAAATGCGTATTTTCAAAAATGACGTCATAGCAATAATTCACTTCCTTGAATTCAGATGCCAATATGATGACGTCACAATGTCCGATCAGCCATTATGATCTATAAAATTATATTTACAACTTATATGCTTTCAGAATATGTAATAAAAATTGGGGGTCACCTTTCAACCTAAGGAGCTATAACTGATTAAAAATAGGTCTAATTTTAGCATAATTTCACTGTATAGCTGCACAAATACGCGCAAAGATACCTATGTTTGATGCGCACGTACGGCATTGCTATTGGCCAAAAGATGACCGAAAAGAATGCAAATTTTTGAAAACAATGTCAGGAACCCAAAATATGTAAAAAAACCTAATTTCTAACTTCCATACGTACTGCGCAAGTAAAAGTGCGCGCGCGTAGTGCAAAATTATGAAAAAATTTGAAATGCTCAAAATGGCCTAAAACGTGCTCTAATTTAGTCGAAAAGTGATTTTGAGCATTTTGAAATTTTGACGCACGCTTACACGCGCGTAGTCAAGCGCACGCGTTAAATTAGGGTACAGTACAATCAACGTTAACCCAAAGTTAATGCTCACTTAATAGGATTTTGAAAGGGCAATTGGTTAGGCTGATATGATCGATAATGTAAAAACGCAAAATTGCACGTA
>NW_022734502.1:785-2839 GCF_011630105.1 Anneissia japonica | reverse complement strand
ACTGTGTGGTGTGCAAAAGGCTTCGAGGAAAGGTACAAGAACAGATTATGGCAGACTTACCCGAAAAAAGGTTGACTGAAGCACCACCATTCACCTTTGTGGGAGTAGATGTGTTTGGACCGTGGTTGATACGTAGTTCCAAAACTCGAAGCACAGTTCAAGCTAAGAGGTGGGCTGTCCTGTTTACTTGCATGGTTACGAGAGGTATTCACTTGGAAATATTGGAGTCTATGGACAGCTCCTGTTTTATTAATGCCCTTAGAAGGTTTTTTGCGATCAGAGGCCCATCCAAGCAGATTCGTTCGGACTGTGGCACAAATTTTGTAGGAGCATGCAACGAGCTTGGACACCAACTTGTTGACAAAGATGGTGTGAAACGATACCTGTTAGGACGTGGATGTCAGTGGATTTTTAATCCTCCCCATGCCTCACATATGGGGGGAGCTTGGGAGAGGTTAATTGGGATGGCCAGGCGCATTTTAGATTCTGTTCTAAGAGAAGTGAAACCAAGCCAGCTTACCCACGAGGTTTTAGTCACACTAATGGCGGAAGTGTCTGCAATTCTAAACTCCCGTCCTCTGTTACCAGACAGTGATGACCCAGAGCTGCCAATAAACTTATCACCTAACATGTTGCTTACAATGAAAGCATCACAGATAACAGCCCCAGAAGGACCGTTCAACCAGAATGATCTGTTGAGAAATCAGTGGAGACGTGTTCAGCACTTATCAAACATGTTTTGGTTGAAATGGAGAAAGCATTACCTACCGCTGTTGCAGGCAAGGAGAAAGTGGCAGACACCAATGAAGGATTTGCAAAAAGACGATGTTGTTCTTGTTAGAGATTCTGCCTCGCTGCAGTTGGCCTTTGGGTAGAATTTTACATGTTGAACCAAGTGCCGATGGGAGAGTTCGCAAAGTGTCCATAGAGATGGCAGATGCTAAGAGGGTATTGCGTCCAATTTCAGAACTTATACTATTGGTACCTGCTAAGAGGATCTAATCACCTGTTATGAACTGTTTTGATTGTTCTTATAGTTAAAGTTACACTGTACTACATATTATATTGTACATTAATTAATTTGGTGCTATAAACCTTTTAAACTTATTGCAAATTGAATTTTGATGATGTCGTCCATCATGGTGGGGGAGTGTGCAGTTTATTCCTGGGTATAAACTTTTGAATTGCGCCCTCTCTCGGCATAGTGGTTTTTTGATGGTTTCCCTAACGACGAGCTATTGATCATTTTCGTCAGTTAAATAAACGATATTGTGGATTTGACGCCGGATGGGAATTACCAAGTTTGATTTAATGATTTTGAGCGAGTTATAGTTAATTACTATTGCAATGGTTTTCCTTAACAAACTTTTGTTCATTTGTAATTTATGACCGTATTATGAAGCACTTTTGGTGCCGTAGGTGGCCATGTTTATAGCCTAGGCCTAGAGAAAGTTTATAACAGAGATTCGTTGATATTACTTTGAATTTATTGAAAGATTGTTAAGGCAAACTGGTATGAAGATGTAGGTCAAAGGTCCAGTAAAAATTATAGACCTTTATGAGCAGTTTAATGTTACTGTATACAGATAAATACAGTGTTTAATGTGTTAGTTTAATCATAGTTTTATCTCAGAAAATATGAGTAGATACTGCTTTGCTAGAGAAGGCTGCACGCTCGTTGTTGTTTGAGCTCATGAATATTCATGACTTGCCTAACTCATTCCATATTTGGAAACAGCCAGGAATCGAAGGGCTGTACTTGTGTATTGATGTTTTTATAGATTTCATTTGTTTTGGGATACAAATACTTATATTTAGACCTCATACATATCTGATTGTAGATAATTACCAATGATTATTATAAGATTATCAATCATTATTATTTTTAGGATATCAGATGATTATAATTTTGAAGACATTGCACTACTGATTATTTTTGGAGAGCAATTGAGGTACTATACAATAATTGTGTTCTTACTAATAGGAATATATTCTGTTGTATTAATAATACAAAATTAAAGATATAGTGACTATGCTATAATTACTCTGATCTA
>NW_022734502.1:0-717 GCF_011630105.1 Anneissia japonica | reverse complement strand
GCAGTTGTGTAATTAACTTGTTTTATATTTTACTGTTATAGTTCACGGTAAGGATCTTTGGAAAGACATTAAAGACCAAAGAGTACCAGTGAAACCTTGTTCCTAATTTTTTTGAAGTCTAGTAGTGCACACTCGTCTTATATTTTAAAATTTTAAGCGAATACAGTATGAATTAGAATTTTGTGTACAGTAAATAAATGTAACTTGTTCTTCCCTATTCTTTACATTGGTATAAACTATAGTAACTATAAATCCATATTTTGATAATAGAGTGTAAAATGTAGTGATATATATTGTAATACCTGACTGCTTTAATCTGTGTACAGTAAAACAATTTTATATTAACTGTGAGAAAATACACTTGTAATAAATTATTTGCAATGTACAAGGATGATAAATTGTTTCAAAATATTTATTGAATAACACCAGTAGTCTTGAATTTACTGTATGTACAACAATAACTAAGTGAAGCACCAAAAATATGGATGTTGAATATCATCATGAAAGAAGAAATCTTGGCTATGGTAAATAATACAAGACAATCAGACATGATAAATAGAGCAGTGCAGTTAAACTTGCCTAAGCCGACTAATAATATACTCTAATAATTTCTAAGTCGATCTAATTTTACATGCCGAATTGTTGTGTTTTCGATTACCGTAAGTGCAAGTCAAATTTTGTTAGGGTCAAACAATTTCTCAATGGCATTTTGGATAT
>NW_022734501.1:0-981 GCF_011630105.1 Anneissia japonica | reverse complement strand
GACAAAACGGGATCTTCGAAAATGTACTTTTTAAATGAATTATAATACAACATAGAGATAAACATAAAACTCTCCTCCCTCTTTCTGGTGGGAATCGAACATGCAATGTCTCGCTATCTCGACCGTTTAGAATATTACATATGACCGTACGATATCATTACGAATTAAAGACCACTAGTTCTCATTACAACTTGAGTGCTCACCCATGCACTTTCTCTCATTAAACTGACTAAAACGCTTACATATAATGGATAAGCTAGGAAAGGTTATAGGTGGCGGTTTAGAGATCATATTAAATAAAATTCAAATAATGTTTGCTACATAGCACCGTAAACACAATTTTAATAAATAGATAAATAATAATAACAGTGATGAAATAGGAACAAAGTGGCATAATCGTATCAAGCATTGCTCTTCAACAAAAGTTTTTTTTAAATTCTGTTGTATGAAAAGTAGTGTCATTGGCGGGAATCGATACAACCTCTCGCGGTCATGGCGAGTGCCATATTCATTTAACCACGGAGACCTATATAAGTGGATATTTAACCCCCAGGCACTTTATCTCATACAACTGACTGAAACGCTCACTCATATAGTAGAGCTAGATAAGCTAGAAAAGCTTAATTATATGTTGCAGCTTGGAAATCATAGTAATTAATAATATCTAAGGTTTGCTGCATAGCACCGTAAATACAATATAAACAAATGGATAAATAATAACCGTAGTGAAATAGCAACATGGTGGTATAATCGTAACAAGCATAGCCCTTTAACGAAAAGTTTCTTGTTAAATCAGTTGTATGAAAAAAGCGTCTGTGGTGGGAATCGAACAAGACACCTCCAGCTGTAAGGGCGACTCATATCCATTACACCACGGAGACCTAGGATATACGTGCAGATTTAATGCCAATTTAACATCTAGGCACTTTTTCTCATACAACTGACTGAAACGCTCACAGACACACACACTATGCCTATACA
>NW_022734500.1:0-537 GCF_011630105.1 Anneissia japonica | reverse complement strand
AAAATACTGTACTTAAACAATTACACTTCAGGAAAAAAAGCCAGAAACTGTGGCACATAAAACTTAACATTGATAAAACAGATTTAAAACATTACCAATTTACAACAATGTACAGTACAAATTCCGGAATGTAGTTACAGTATCCCCCATTTTAAGAAAAGTGAATCCATTCAAAATTAGAAATTAATATATGGTATGAATATAGATTACAGTATTTTAGTGTTTAGTAGTTTTCATCATTAAAAAGAGTTAAAAAGTTCCTTTTTTCTATCATTAACCTGAAACAAATTAATTTTGAACTACAGTGCAGGTATGTGTCTGAGGGCAAAGAGTTCATGTTCTGCACTCAATTTGCATCTTTCGATTGGTGATGGTAATTCCAGACTTCCTGACATTTGCCTACCTTTCATAAACATCAAATCAAGATTGATTCTTACCATTAAGAAATCAATATTTTACCCCAGTATATGGCTGGACTGCATAATCATCATTTTGATCGTGTATGATAAGTGGAGAAACTTGTAAGCAAACACAATT
>NW_022734499.1:0-878 GCF_011630105.1 Anneissia japonica | reverse complement strand
CTAGTGCAGGACGCCAACTAACGCTTGTATGTGTTTTATTACCCAGTACTCCACCGCGCACGGTCGGTTTGTCTATTTATCTGTTTTCCACAAGATACTGTACTTTTGTTTTCTGCTTACTGAGTTTATAGCGGGCGTACTTCTACCGCGCTGCGCAGCGCTGCACTGGGCAATAAAAAGAACATACAACCGTTAGTGGGCGTCCTACACAGGCGTGACGTTTTTACGAACGGGACTTTGCTCTCTTATTCTATTTATACTCTTTGGTAATAAACATAGAGATATAATAAGAATACTAGAGCGCTAACAGCAATGTATTCGATGTTCGAAATACGCAGAGCTGTGTGTGTGTACCATGCAAGATAGCTGCCATAGATTCGGCCAATCAAATTTCGCCTGAGCACTATCATTTTCAATGGCGCCCTCAATTTACACCGAAAGTTCAGTACAGCTATGTTTGAAACTCGAGCGTTGCGGTGTATGGGAGTAATGTACAATATTTTAATTTTTTTTAAATATTTGAATAAGATGCTCTACCTGGCCTCTTTTTTGCTACGACGGTTTAACAATTTGTCATTATCAATACTAATTATCATTAATGAAATAATATTCAGTCAGAGGGCTTATTTATGGTAATAATATGTATACTAAGCCTGAAGGTGGCGCTTTCCTACGGCAGCCATCTTGGATGGTACACATACACAACTCTGCATTGCTCCGCCATCTTGTTAGTTGGCGTCCTACGCTAGCTGCGTAGGGCGTATCGTTTTTTTACGCTCTCAATGAGCGTTGTTGGCTCTCTTGTTCTATTTATAGGCTATGTTCAGACACAACGACTTACGCTAGCGTAACGTTAATCGAGTGGTGTGAACTTGTGC
>NW_022734498.1:0-2088 GCF_011630105.1 Anneissia japonica | reverse complement strand
AATATCATATTGAGCAATAATGATGATATTAATAATAATAAAAATAATAATGATGATAATAATAACACAGACAAAATTCTAAAAAAGTTGAATAGGCGTAGCCTAAATTTGATCGTTTCATTGATTTGCTGTATAAAATAAATTTACCTGAGGCAGATTATAACTTTGTTTCCTTTTACTATTGGTATTGCAGTCAGGACCTAAGCCACACCGTAATTAAAGAAGACTGGGATGAAGTACGAGTTATTATCAGATCCCAGCCAGGACTCGTAAATGAGAAAGTACGTAATGCATACTCAATTATACAGTATTTTAACATCATTTTATTCAAATAATAATCACAATAAATTATACCATTAATTGTATTAATAATAAAAGCACCTTTTGCAAGTGTATCTAAGCTCATCATGCAATGTCAAATTGTTTAAGGCAAATCAAGAATGACATGAAAAAAAATAAAAAAAATAATACAATTTATTAAAAAGACTAAGCCTATATAGTACACAGACTTCACACCCAACTAAACAACAAAGATCTTAGTTATAATATTAGTGATTCATGCATAAAAGATGCTTGGATCCATTGTTCAAACATCTAATAAATTTAATGTAGGAAAAAAAATGGTTTTTTTTCTTTTCTGTCCGATTTAATTTCCGAAATTGGAAGTTTTGGTTGGGTGCCTAGGGATCCGCACAGTGAAGAGCAGCGCCTGAACAAAAATTAAAATCCAAAAATACCTTTATTATCCTAGAATGAAAATTTTTTGGTCCTGGCATAAATAAAAACAATGTATAATCAATGATTTAAACAATATATAAAATAGTTTAAAAATTAAAATATGTATTAATAATATATGAATGATTTTTAACATTTTTTAAAACACCTAGCTCACAAAAAACATTAAAAATAAACTTAAATAAATTAAGAATCATCAAACAGTCTGATCCTTTATTAATATTATTTTTATTATTTGTATTAATATTGTTATTATTTTAATCTATCCGATATGTAACGGAATAATGCTCCTTATTCCATATCATTCCTTACTAAAACTTAAGTTATCCAATTTCAGCCAATAATGTATTGACATTATAAATTTAATAATTATCGAATTATTGTGTTAAACGTAGACTTTGAGTGTGTGCGCTCTCCTCGCACCGTAAATTAAGAAAATATTTTTTCTGACAAACCAAAGATATTAGTCTAGCGCCCTCTTTAGTGTAAATGCTTGTAACATTCCTTTTAACTTGCATTGCGGGAACAACCCTACCTACATATCTATATTAGAACGTTATTAATTAAGGACAATTGATATTATTATTTGGTGTTAATATTCCCTGGTTATACATTTATGTTAGGCCCTATAATGTAATCATTTTACACTTTTCTTTTCTTAAATGCTCCGCCTGTTCTTATTCATTTCTTTGTCTTTATTCATGCATTTCTTTTATGCGCTTCAGTTCGCTTATTTATCATGAAATTTATTGCACTTGTTCGCGTCTTATATTATTATTATTATCAATTCTTTTATATACACTACAATTAATTACTTGTATTCATTGTTATATGGCAGTTGTGCAGAAACATGCAGTGTTTATATCCAGTTTTATAATAAAACGTCTAGAATAAAAAAAATGGTCAGCTTGAGATCGGTTGTGATTTTATCAACGACTTAAGTTTTAATCATTCAATACTTTAGTCTAAATAGCCCTATTGTCTCATTATGCACTTTTTTATTTTAAAAGAACATAAATGATGATGAAATAAATACTATTAATAATCGGATTTGTAACTATTTCAATTCGTAACTATTTTAAGAGGGGAATTTGAATAGAGGGGCCAGGGCTGGAGGGATTTGCACAGGTGGGGGAGAAAGAGATGTTATGATTATAGCATCTCTAGATGGCCGGAAATGGCACTCTCAGACTTATAATGAATATAATTTCTTTTCCCCCATTTTTTAAATAATTTTGAATAAATAGTTGGTCGGGCAGGCTGGGGACCCGGCCTTGAATGCACCATTGAACACAGTAATCAATAATAAAACCGACTATTTTTTATGGTCCCGCTGCCCTTTTTTTTTTTTCC
>NW_022734497.1:8841-9080 GCF_011630105.1 Anneissia japonica | reverse complement strand
CATCGGGTGCACCCGACGCTGTATAAAACAGTCTTCCAAACACAAAACTCTCCACTTTGCGACGAGGTTAAATCAAGTATTTCGATAAAGATGGAGAAATTCGAACCTAAGAAACTGTTGGAGATAAGAACAGGCATGTCAGGTTTGCTGAAGACGTGCGGAGGCGGAGAGGCACCCCTTGCAGAGGCTGTGACGTTCATCGCAAACATCGATTCCAGAGACGTTCCGACGATCATGTT
>NW_022734497.1:7453-8823 GCF_011630105.1 Anneissia japonica | reverse complement strand
TTCGCCAAATGGTGCACCCCGTTCGTGGCCGACCAGTTTCTCGAAACCTGCCGTTCCAGCGGACGGCAAGGAGTCACCTACACGGACGTTGTAATGAAGGCCGAGAACGACAAGTTGATGATGCCGAGGGCTTTCCTGTGCGTCCATCCCGAGAAAAGCCCGATTCAGCTGGTGGACGAAATGGGAACGGTGTTTTCCGCCACTGCGATGCCGTTCGTCCTGATTAACAGCGACAGACTTCCGAGCGAAAGAAGGAAAAGAAAGATGGTTTGCGGAGACTCCACGCTGTCCATGTTCGATCGCCCGCAACTCGCCGACATCTTAGGCGTCGATGCTTTGTCTCCTGGAAAAAATCCCACCGTAAATAACGTTCACTTGAAAAGAACGACGAACAGTTTAGTTGGACAATTCCTAAACAAAATTCTCCGACAACTACAGGCGTCGACGAACATGCAGTCACCCGTCAAAACTCATTCGCGGGAACAACCGACGACGATGACTCCGGCGGTCCATTCTGCAAACGCGGGAGACTTCGAAATGAAAAGTTTGGCGGTGTTACCGCCTTTACCGGTGGAGAACACTGGCACACACCAACGGAAAACTTTAGGTAAAATACAAAAAAAAAATATATATAGAGGGTGGCAGACACGTTTTATTGAAAATCGGAACATGGCTACAACTTCTTTCGTCCGAATGTACTCCGATATTCCACAAAAAACCCGTCTTCCGCTCTATATCGAGTGTCCATGACGTCATCCATTCTCTCTACATAGCTTAACGTCATCGGGTGTGGCCAACACGCACAATATAAACTGACACGCACACGACGATTAACTTAACGTCATCGGGTGCTCCCAACACGAACAATATAAACTGACACGCGCGGTGATCGACTTCGAAGAAGACGGGTTCCCGGGTTTGTTTTCGTGCCTCAACGACATGCTCGAAATCGGAGACGTCAACTGGGGTCGAATCGTCATTGTGTACATGTTCGGTAGGAAAGTGGCAAAGAGATGGGCGGAGAAAGGTCTCGAGGACTACGAAGATACCGTAGCCGAGTACGTCGGCGAATACGTGGCCACGGAATTGTCCGGTTGGATCTCCGAACGTGGAGGATAGGTAAGTGTGATTCAGAGGGCGGCAAACACGTTTTCGAGAACGTCAGTTTTCACCAATCGTATCTCGATGTACGTACGAAAAATAATAATAATTTAATAATCATCTTTTTTCTCTCCACTTCAGGATGACTTCGTGGAAATATTCGGCCGCAGACGTCGAAAGTCGCTCTCCGACCTCACCGTTCCGATCCTGCTGGCGGTCATGTTGGCAACTCCGTTCGTTTTGTCTAACTGCAGATGACTCTAATCTCG
>NW_022734497.1:6502-7422 GCF_011630105.1 Anneissia japonica | reverse complement strand
TTAATAAAATCTGTTATTGAATATTAAATTGTAGTTGACATACCAAACAATGCGTCTTTCGTTTAAATCATTGCTTTGTGTATGTGTGCTTGTGTTGTGTGTGAGTGTGTGTGATAGAAAAAAAAAACAGATAATTTTTATTCGTACAATTATTTCCCCTCTCTTCTCGTTTATGTAAGGATGTGTAAAGAAACAACTAGACTCTCCGAGTTACAACAGCATCACGTTTGTTATAGTCGATCGGAAACTGTAAATGAGTAAACAAACAAAAAATATACGTTTCTTTTCTTTTTTTTTAATCAAAAACAACCATAACTACAATCGTATGTGTTTAAACAATTACAAATATATACAGTTATTCGGACGAGGCGTAATCGTGGTCGCCTTGAACGACCGTTCTCATTCTCTTTAACTCGGCGTCGTCTATCGTGCCGCAGCTCCTCTTATGCCCAGCAAAACCAACGGCGATGGAGTTGGGAAGGGCGTGTCCTTTGTTCAGAAGCATCACGTTGGGAACGGAGGCGAATTTTGCCTCAGTCGTCAACCACTCGTTCATTGCCTTCAGCAGTAGAGTTTCCGCAGCAAACAGTTGTCCGTTCTCTCGAACGAATCCGCAGTAGCAACGGACGTACGGACGCACGTCCCTTTCACTTCTGACGAACCGTGACGGACAATCTCAAAGTTTCGTTGAATTGCCAAAGCACCTGCTTTTTTCGATCATCGTGACGATCCTGTCGGCGTCCCTGTCGATGGACGGCATGTCGTCTCCTATTGTGCCGAGTCTGACAACTTATTCCTCCAATTCCAACGAGGCATTCGACACGCCGTACATATTCAGAAGCGTGTGCGTGTCTTCGATGGTTCCTTGCCTGCCCACACACCTCACTCCGTCCACCTTGGTCCATGCAAAGCATTCGTAG
>NW_022734497.1:1481-5987 GCF_011630105.1 Anneissia japonica | reverse complement strand
ACATGCGTATTTCTTGTTTTCCTCCTTTAATTCTTGTTTTTCTTTTGTTTTCGTAAACTTTCTCCGGAACGTTTGCAGCAGACTTTCTTCCGACGTCCGGACGAACGCGACGCTGCGCGTTTCCGTTCGCTTGCAGATTCTTCCTGTGAATTCTGTAAGTTTCTTCGAACGTCGCCCTTGTCGCCGACTCCGATCTGCTCTGCACACTTCGCACCGGGAACGTTGAAAGCAATGGATCTGAAACGAAGAAAAAAAACAAATGTTATTAATGTTTTTTCCTGCTCGACCTCCAACAGAAAAAAATCGTCCGTCATGTCCAGCATCAAGCAACCCATAATCGATGGATCGATTCGAGCGTACGCTGTCGACCCCCGTTATCTGAGCGCCAACTTCGGCAGCGGAGCGAACGACATGCGCGGAAAGCTCTACCCATCGTCGGACAACCCCAACCTACAGGAGGGACAGGTGCTGCTTGGAAGGTACAATTCCGTGACCGCGCGGGTTGGTTTCGTGCCGGGACCGAACGGCATGAACACTCCGACGCACGACGACGTGGACGACGCGCGGAGGGACCGTCTGATCGAGGAGAGCAACATGGAAGATTACGCTGTGCAGGGAGTTGCCGGAACGGAGATGGCCGACTGGCCGAACGACAAGCTCATCTCGGTGGTCACGCAATCTCCAAGCTGCTTGTTCTTCAACACCGGATCGCAGACCATACTCGACGGACAGATGGTGTGCGTGAGATACCCGACGGCGGGAGAGTGCAGCGAGCACATGGCACGTTACAGGACGCTCAGATGGGTGACGTACGGCGTGAATCCTTCGTCCGACACGAATCGCATCGAGAGCATTCTCAAGTACGCGGCGCTGAACAAGGGCGCAGCGATCGCGGCGAACAACGACCACTACGAACTCGCAAGACTTTCCTTGGTCGAGATATTCAAGAAGACGTCCAAGTTCGTGGCGGACGGTCTGATACCGCGCAACGCCTGGTGGACTGACGACGGCTACGTCGGAGAGGATGCTGCGGAGGTGTTCGTCAGCGAACTGTCCGGGGACGACCTTCGCGACGTCGTCCATCACGCGTCGAGGATCGCAGACGTCGTGACCGCAAAACACGGACGGGCCGTTCTCGGATTCGCGTCCGGAGACGTGAAGCCTTGGCAGTCCGGCAGGATCGTTCTGCAGACAAACCATTAGCATGGATCGCTAAACACGGCAGGGCGAAAGCGAAAACGTCGTGGACACGGCGTACTCGATCGCCCCGTTTCTCGGGTTTCCCCCGGTCAACCTCAGGGAGGTGCTGGAGGGAGACCACTATCCGATGTCCGAGCTGCGGGCCATCAGCGGGCACCCGGACTTTGTCGGTTTCTCCGAAAGAGGCGCGTCTGTCACAGACAGGGACACGTGCGTCGTCAAAGATCTGCGGCTCAAGACCAGGGTTTTGCTGGACTCGACCTTCTCCGAGAATCCTTACGATCACACGCAGTGGCTCATACCCACAGTCTTCTATCGCGGGCTGTCTACGTT
Organism: Anneissia japonica; assembly: GCF_011630105.1. Taxonomy (NCBI): domain Eukaryota; kingdom Metazoa; phylum Echinodermata; class Crinoidea; order Comatulida; family Comatulidae; genus Anneissia; species Anneissia japonica. The sequence continues at coordinate 4,454 of NW_022734497.1, read as the reverse complement.
CAGCATCACGACGAAGATCGCTCCGGCCGAGGTGCTGGATCGCTGCACGGCCGCCTCGGACGTGCCAGCTCTGATAACCAGGACCAGCTCGAGGCAGTACAGCGGATCGATGTGCGGCGGCGCGATAGACATAGCTGCTGAGGCGATACAGCGTAGATATAGATCATGCGCTGAGGGAGATATTCGCGCTGAAGAAAAAGCAGCTGCGCACCTCGATGGAGATGACGCAGAAGCACGTCGTGTACGGACACATGGTGGCAGCGCCCACGATCAAGTTTGTCGACATGTTCAACACTCCGAACGATCACGTGAGCAAAGCCGACATGTTCCATCAGGTGTGGAAACGCGACAGGGACGAGTTCATCTCGTTCAACCTTCGGCGCACCGGCACCATGGCCACGTTCGTCGACCTCGACAACTCGCTTCGGTACGGCAGCACGTCGACGGCGTGCGCTCCGCCCGACACAATTCTCGTTCATCCTTCGTTAGCCGATCAGCTACCGCTCATGGACGCCGTCGGAGGCCACACCCGCAAGGTATACTACGCTTGCTCCACCAAAGACAAGAAGGAACTGGACGAATCCGACATACGCACGCTGGCGGATGCCGAACTTGAAGCGTCGTTGCCACCCAAGGTAATGCTCGTGAACGGCTCCGAAAGGTACGTGATGGTCATGCCAGAAACCACCGTCAACGACGGTAACAGGAGGAACCTGTCCGAACTGACGGCGAGAGAGGGAGTGTACGTCAACAGGGCGTTTCTCCTGTTCCGGACCGTGGAGCAGCGAACGTGCAGCGTCGTGATGGCCAAGTCGGGAGCCAACGACCGCTATCTCTTCCTGGGCAACGGAAAGTTGGACGCGATCGAGACGAACGCGTCGTCCTACAAGACGAGCTGCCGCATCGAGATCACCTACGTGGACACCAGCCCGATGGACAACACGAGGGCGCAGCACTACGTCGCCGGGTTGGGATACGTCAGAGGCATGGGATGCACTATCATGAATCCCTCGCGGCAGCACCAGCGACAGGGACACGGGGGTTTCGTGGCCGTGCCTCTGCCGGCGTGCTTCGATCCCGAGAAGCAGGAGTTGATGATCGTGAACGGCAGGGCGTCCGTCGCCGACGGCAACTCCAACCAGTCCCTGGATCAGCTGGACGAGATAACCGAGAAGTTCACGACGAATCCGTACGCGACGATCGGAGCTTCGGAGGCGCACGTTACGCTCGCGCTGAAGCACCCTCTCTGGATGACGGACAACGCGGGCGGAGCCGGCGGCGTGCACAGAACGTACCTCCTTAGCAGACAGCCGGTAGAGCAGTACAAGTCGGACCTAGACCAATTCTACCAGCCGGTGTTCAGCCACAACCTGAAGGAGGAATCCAACGTCGGCATGCAGGGTAGACAGTACCACGACAGCAGCCAGTCCGAACCTTGCGCATTCAAGAGCGTCAACAAAGGATTCTTCGGGGAACACGAACACAGCTCGTCGGCGTTCCGCAACCTCCTTGACGTATCCTCGTGCAGAACCGATCAGGGAATGCTTCTCGTCGATCCGGCGACCTGTCTTCCGACGGGACGGGGAACCGACGATCAGTACATCAGAACCGGATTGAGGAAAAGATATCCTCCTTACTGATAATTTAAAACAAAAAGTGAAGGGTCCAAAGTGTTCGTACAGTGTTGTAAAGAAAAAAATTCAAAGAATTTTGGAAAATAAAGTCAGAAAAATAAACAAACAATCTTGCCTGTTTCTCGTGTCTTACTTTTTGTAACCCTTGATGAACCAGAAATCCTCCTCCTTGCAGTCGTCCACCCATTCGGCGTACACGTTGTCGCCCAAACACTTGACGATTACCAAGGCGGCCGGCAGAGCTGACAGTGAGAAAGTGTTTGCCAAAAACAGCGCTCCCAGCTGAGCCTGGATTTTGGCTTTATCCAGCAGACAGGGTCGAAATGCGGTTCCACTTTTGCGAGGAGCGGACTCGCGCTCCTGCATATTCTGCGGCATGGTCATGGATGTGAATTTGAATTCCACGACAACCGGCCGACACGTCGAACGTTCCTTCGTAATGAGATCGACGACCGCGATGCTGGCGTCGGGACCACCCTCCTTCGCGTTCGTCAAGGGGTGTTGGGCGGACACGAAAGTCAGGTCCAAATCTTCGAGCATTCGATTCACATCGGGATCTTTCATCGCGGACACGGCGACGTCCATCGCCCGACCGACCTTGAGAGCTTTCTCGCTGGAAAAAGCCGCCGAACCCACGATTCTCGCTCTTCAAATTTTCCACGCTTTGTTGTAGTACAGAAACGCATCTATCTGCTTCTTGACGGCCGTCAAGTTCTTGCCGTAAGCTTTGTAACTACGACCTACACCCCCAGTCATGGAAACCAGCCGATGTCGGAACATGATCTTATTTTTGTCTTCGTTTCTTTTCTAACATAATATGAAAAAAAATATTTACGATAATACGCCAACTCTTACCACCCATATCGGGTGTTTGCCGATCGCAGCTAAGTGTATTTGTGTATTTCCGGACGCGATGTCTGCATCGGAGAATTAAAAAACATATAAGAAAGATGACATTCGGCACCAACGACGGCTACCTCCGATCCTTCGGAAAAGCGTTCGCCGACATACCCAAGCAGATGGACGATGCTCTGCACGACGTGTACTCCCTGAAAGGCGTGCGAGCGTGGCACGATCACTTCGCCCTGCACCTGCAGAAACTCTTCTATCTGATGGGGGCGCTCATCTCCGCGGTGTTCGTCGTGAACGAGAGCGACAGGGTTGGCAGGCACCCCGGAAAGATAGATTTCGAATTCGTCACCCGTCCGCTGCTGTACGCGGTCGGCGTGGACGTGTTCACCATAATCGTCAACTTCCTGTACCTGATGACGAGAGCGGCGTTCGAGAAGCATCTGTCCAGGTTCAAAGAACCGGCGGTGTGGGAACGCATGCTGCTGCA
>NW_022734497.1:905-1224 GCF_011630105.1 Anneissia japonica | reverse complement strand
TCTGAAAGGCAGGTTGTCGGACGCGGGACACGATCCGAACTCGTTCGACCGGTTCTCCTCCAAATCCTCGTTTTACGCCATGGAATCGGTGGCGATCGCCTCCACGCCGGTGGCCAGGAAGCACTGGCGGTTGCTAAACGACGGTCTGGTCAAACAAGGCAGATCGTTCGAGTTGGATAGACCGATGAAGAAAATCGCGGTTCTCATGCTCGCCAGGATGGCCGCGGTCAACAGGTTCCACTTCTTCGCGAACCCGCCCAGATCGGTGATCGCGATTCCCGGCAACCTCGTGGCGACGGCGGACTCCGTTCTCGAGTAC
>NW_022734497.1:0-896 GCF_011630105.1 Anneissia japonica | reverse complement strand
GACCAAGACGGTTCTGAAACGCGTCGGCATGAGAGAGGCCGGCGCAGGCCTGCTGAGATTTTTTTCGCGAGTTCGACTGGACGCAGAGATGCGCCCGTCTGGTGGCGGTCGGCGATGAAGTGCTCGAGAAGGAGATCAGCTCGGACGACCAGCCGCCCGAGCGCAGGACTGTGGTCGCTTCCGGTCAGGAGGATTCGAAGTTGATGGTTATGTTTCGTCTGCGCTGCAAGATTCGGAGGTGCAGGCAACGTTTCAAGAACGATTACCATCGCACCAAACACATGGAAGTCGACCACTCCCTTACTATGGAGGACGTGAAGATCTCGACGGACATGGACTCGGAAGAGAGGAGCAAGCAGTACGAGATCGTCGACGAGCATGCATGGCTCGCGATGTATCCCTTCCTGGAAGATCGGCAGAAAGGAGAGGTGCACATGGATTTCGTGGAGCGGTCCACCGAATTCTGCGAGATGCACGCCGAAAACCTGTTCAGAATTAAGATAATAGAGAACGAGCTGGAACTTTGGCGGAAGCCGACCCTCGCAGATCAAGCGTGCGCAGATCAGAAGAGGTGGCGACGCGAGATGCTTGAAGAAGGAAGGGCGATGATCGTCGAGGAGGAACGGTTCAGCAACATCGTGGCTCTGTCAATCGCCGCACAGTGGGCCAGAATTGTTTCAAAGTGTGCCAAAAGTCAATACTCATAAGAAAATACTGATTATGTTCATGTTAAGACTGTTTTAGGGGTTTTCAAACCTGCTGAATTCAATTAAACTATTTAAAAATATGTATGACGTCATAAAATTACTGTTTTTTGATTGGATGAGTAAAATATTCATTGTAATACCTAGGAAGATTCATATTACCTTGGTTATTAGAACATATAAGGGGTTTTC
>NW_022734496.1:0-9090 GCF_011630105.1 Anneissia japonica | reverse complement strand
AGACTGTCCCCGACGATAAATCGGGTCGGGCTGCGTCGGCCGACGCTGTCTGAGTTGGCCTTAAGAATATATATTATTATATTTTTTGGTCACTCATTTAAAAACGATAAAAGTAATAATAACATTACGACTCCTAAACACAGGCCTAGGTGTATTTTGGACTATCTATTGGGAGCCATCAAGGAAAGAAATACAGAAAATTCGTAAATGGAAAAAAGCCACTATCATGAATTGAGTCGAGAGGGGGAAAATCATTAAATTTTTTTAGTGCAACTCAAACAATTTACAGTAGGCCTACTCCCCTGGCGGTTATGCGATGATTTATCTTGCCCAAGTAATTAGGCAAAAACAAGTCCAATATTCGTCTGCAGTTGGGGAATTGTAGATAAGATATTTACCTTCCAAGATAATGAATGTAAAATAATCAATAGATGGACTTCAGTGTACAGGATATTTTACATTGCACATATAATCGTTGTGCAATTTAAATATTAGTATTCACCTGCTGGGTTATTTATAATCAGATAAATCAGCTTTCCCAGTACACATCTGTTGGAAATTGCTTTTGCTGTTGATGATTCAAAGACGAGCCCAATATATCTGTGTGGAGATTGCCTACCAACCCCACGGAGTTGTGTTAATTTTTGTCCAGTGAATTTTTTTTTCTCAAAACTAAAAACAACTTCCCAGTTATTTTTATTTTAAGTTTATATTTTTTTTTTAAAGGAAAATCACATCATGACTGATTTATCAAACACCACTTGGAATAGAATCTACAAATTTGTAACGTGGTTGCTTCGAAAGAATATAAGAAATCCTGATACAGCAGAAGAAGATGACATTGGTCCAATTGAGCCTGCGATCTACGGTGAAAGTTTAATTCCACAACGGAAATCCCAACCACTGTTGATGGAGCTGAGAAGGTACTACCGTGATTATGTAGCCATCCCAGTTGACAAGCGATATAGGGCTTTTGAGGTCGTAGAAGATATTAAAAACTCTCTCCAGAAGTTCGTACAAGATGAAAGCAAGACAAATTACACTTTTGGCGACATTATGCCGCAAGGCAGTAGTTATGAAGGACTAAAAGTTGTTGAACCAAATGAATTTGACCTATTACTGCCACTGATATTAAAAGATAGTGAATGGAGAAGCACAGAAGCTGCAGGAAGTGAATATCATGCACCCGGATATGTTTTCATTAGGAAATGTATTTCCAATACTAAGACCCCCTATGATGACGCCATTGACAATGATGTCTACTTGAGTCCTATAGAGATCAAACGAAAGATGCAGTCGATTGTTCAAAGAGCAGTAAAAAAGTTGGATTTCCCAAACGTCCAACGTGTCACTCTACGAGAAAGTGGCCCAGCGCTGACACTTGAAGTGATATATGATGACGACGATTATGGCTCTCGAAAAATGTTCATAGATATTGTTCCATCTATGAACATCAGGAACAAATTATTTGTTGCAAAGAGACATCCTGAAAGTGACCAGTACCAGAACAGAACTTATCACAACATTTTCAACAACCTCTGGCGTGTGAGTTTTTCAGAAAAAGAAAAAGAGATTATCAGAGAGATGGATGGGGAGAGAGAATGTCGTCGGACTTGTTTAAAGATCCTCAAGACAATTCAATTGAAGAAGGGGTCCTCTCAACTTGGAATGCTCTCGTCGTATCACCTTAAAACATGTATGCTGCATCTCAACGCCGATAAAAGCATTGGGTCCTGGCACCAGGACAACCTCGACGATCGTTTCAAGGATCTTCTAATGAAACTGATTCAGTTCCTAAAAGAAGAAAAAATGCCAAGCTTCTCTGATCGTAACATAGATCTGTTCTCAACTTACAATACAATTCAGTTACAGAACATCAGAGATTGGCTAGAAAGAAAAGTTAGGTCAGATGATAAAATTATTCATGGGATGTTGCAATTGGGAAATAATTAATGTTTATTTAAACAATGTTCCATGTACCACCTATAACATTTTTAGAAATGAGTCAGTCATACTGGTTTCTGGTTAAACACATTATATTCATTTAAATGAAATAATATGGGGTTTTTTTTTACGAGAATTCTTTGGTAAAGGATAATTTTTTGGAACCCTAATTAAAAAAAAAAAACCAACCATAAAAAGTATAATATTGTATATAGAATCATATTTTATTAGATTAGAGTTTTAAATGAATTTATGTTATACTCCAATCATGCTACTGTCAATATAATTTTAACGGGGTTCATGGACTGAAACCCGTCCACACATGCATATTTTATCTATTATAGTTACCATTAAAAATATTTCAGAAGTACCGATATCTATATGTATCGTAATATTATCATTATTTACAGTTTATTTTACCTATAAAAGTATACAGTGTTTGTCTTATGCACCAGTATTTTCCTAAATTTTCTTAAAGCAGAAGTAATTATTTTAATTTCATCTGTATATTTATGATAATTTATAATTTCATGTGTGGAAAATTAATATTACAGAACAACCTATATTTCTTTACACAAGTACCGTAGTCCTACGGGGAAGGAAATGGAGGGGAAAATGCCCCGCCCCACCTTCTAAATAAATGTTTTGAACGTTTCTATGTGGACGTGTTCCTGTTTTTCGAACGTCGAGGGGTTGGAATGCGTTATTAACCCATAGCCTCCATTATATCCATTGGAATATTTCCCGTTTCTGTAAACTAACGAATGCCCTACCATACTATTGACACGGCGGTCTACTACTACAAACCTACTACTGTACAACATACAAATTGTACCAGTCTATTGGCACTGCTGGAAACTCGACAACAGAATCTTCGATACGATTAAAGCCACAGTACATGGAACTTAAAAACACACGAATCAAAATAGTAAGTTGGTTGAAAATGATATAACATGCTTTAAAGCATAGATTTTACTTTATCCTTGTACGTTCATTTTTGCTGATAGTTTTTTCCGCCATTTTTGTAATGTGGCACCATGAGGTCCCTTATTAATGTTTTAATTTTTTTGATTTTTGATTGAATTATTTGATGTTTGTGCTTTTTTCCTTATACTTGATGTATATTTTTGTACAGTATATAATAAAAATACATACTCCAATTCAGCTTTTAGCTGCAATTGTATTTTTAATTTGAGGGAAATATTGGATACCAAAAAAATAGACATCTCTGGATATACAAAGGGGTTGAATATACATACAGTACCTGTATTGTGTATAGTACGTGCTTTTCTCTATAGTTTTAGATATTTCATGTGTGAAGTTTCATTTTTCTTCTGGTACTTGTTAATATCTTTACCTCAAGCTCATTAGCATTTGCTGAAGTGGATATTTATGTCTATTATTTATAATACTTCTGTTTGGAATAGGCTACTGGTTCGTTCTAGCTTTGTTGACTGGGAAATTCCCGAGCTCCGACATAGTGCGCATGTGTAAATGCCACGTTGACTTCATAAATTTAACGGTTTTTGCCGGGAAGGTCGTACGACCCCCAACATTTTAGGTCAACATTTTTTCTAAGGCCTTTTCCGAATTACATAAAAAAAAATTGAGGTACCAGCAATGAGTCCAAAGACCTTTTAAAAAAAAAAAAAAAAAAAAAATGTATTGACATTTTAATCACATTTGCTATTATTTTATTGTGAAAAAGTTCAAAATATTATGAACACGACCCACCCAGAAAAAAAATTCTGGATACACCCCTGCTAACATATATAAATATAATTGTTTAATTTCCCCGACGAATTGTGTTTTTCTTCCGGAGAGGGAGGGGGGGGGGGGGGGCTCTCCCTTATGCCACCCCTGTTTTAGAGTGTATAGGCTATTTTGACAAATTATTTTTTCTTCACGATGGGTTACATCATCTAACATTCCGAATTCGGAGCTATTTTGCACTTTTAAAGCATGTATATAGAATATTTAAATAACTTCTTGCGGTTTAAAAAAGAATATATTTTTGTAACTATCCAATGCAAAGGAGCATAAGTGTTCTAGTATGCAGTAATAATGATCACTTCTTTTCAACATAGGATTTCAAGACAGTTGTCAACAATGACAGTAAAAACACTGAAATTAAGTAAATTTGAACATCAATATATATTTTCTGTTAGAAATCAATCTTACAAACTACACAATAATAGCAATGTAATTGCTTAAGTCTCAATTGGGTTTGCTTGTTAAAGGGTGATTCACTTGTCAAAGGGGTTTGCTGAAAAAGGGGTTCAGCTGAACCCCAGGAACCCAATGGCTATTTGATTCTGCATTATTGTGTTTATAGTAGCGTTTCTCGCATTTGTAGAGATGCTAATCAACAAATTTCCATTCCATTTTTAGTACCAGTGGGCTTTCTATTCCGATTGATCATATCAAGACACTTGAATTAATTTCTGAGGTAACAATTATAAACAGTATTACTATTAATCCGGGCCTAATATATAAATACTAGGCCTATTCACTCTCCATAATCTAACATCAAAGCGTAATTTAAAAGTGTCCCTGTGGACCCCCTTGGATTTTCCTTTAAAAAAATCTAAAAATACCTTGATATGTCAAACGATAGAGTCCAAAATTCAGCTTCAATTTCAAAGCGGTTTTTAAGTTATGACCTTTTATATTTAGGTACCACACCCCTCTTTTTATTCCGGTAACGGCCGGCTTCTTTGACTTCGTAGAGTTTTTATGAAGCTATATCAGTGGCGGAACCAAGGGGGACCCAGACGGCCCATGCCTTCCTAAATTTTTCAAAATTAGAAAAAAAAAAACCAAAAAAACAAACAAACAAAGAAAAATTGTGTTCAAATTATACTCATGTTTAATTTTAACTTCCTTTAACTTTCTTACAAGAATGATAAAATACAGCCCTCCGAAATAGCGAAAATCTTTTTTTGCACAATGCCTCGGGGATTTTTGGGGGCATCTAACATTCTAATAAGACATGCTACCCAAATTTGAATGCGTTCCTTGAAAGAGGGGCCAAATACAAGTCTATGTAGCAATTTACATCTTTTTATCTTTGTTATTCCAGACGATATAGCTTCGTAAAAAATTTTACGAAATCAATGGAGCCATTACCAAAATGAAAAAGGGGCGTGGTACCTGTATTTCAAAAGGTCATAACTTAAAAACTTGGAAATTAAAGCTGAAATTTTGGATTCTTTCTTTTGACATATCAAGGTGTTTTAGATTTTTTAAAGGAAAATCTAAGGGTTGGGGAGGTTACAGGGGCATGGTGGTTGGATTTAAGCCGGAATGACCCCCAACTCGAAAAAAAAAATTGTTTCATTCTTTAGCACAAATGAGCTTAGAAATGTCTATTCTGATAAAATATATTTTAGGAATATATAAAGACACTTGTTACAAACTGTATCCCATTAGGCCATCAAGTCTTCAGATCCTACTCAATAGAGTAGGCCTACTTGATACATTAAAGTGCACAAACAGTGTTTTCTCTGTAACTTTAATTTTCTTGATCTCATATATTAACCAAATTTCTTCTCTTTAGAAAGAAAAACAACATAATGCCTGAAGAATTTTTGTCCTTAATTTGGATTGGATTCTTGGCCTGGATCATCTACAGATCTTTCAAATGGTTGTGTTCGAATAAACGAAATCCAGATAAGGCAGAAGAAGATGACATCGGTCCAATTGCACCAGAGATCCGCCTTGAAAGTTTTATTCAACGACGAGGACCACTGTTGATGGAGCTGCGAAGGTACTACCATAACCATGCAGCCATCCCAGTTCACAGGCGAAAGGCAGCTATTGAGGTCGTTGAGGCTATTAAATGCTTTCTCCAGAGGTTTGTAAAAAATGATTGGACCACAAATTACACCTTTGGCAACATTATGGCACAAGGGAGTGGTTACGAAGGACTACAAGTTATTGAACCAGATGAGTTTGACCTCTTACTACCACTGATGTTAAAAAATAGTAATTGGAAATATAGTAAATATCAATCATCCGGATATGTTTTCATCACCAAAATACAAGGTTATGTATTTAATACTAAAACCCCATATGATAACGCCATTTTCAATGATGTCTACTTGAGTCCTATTGCGATAAAACGAAAGATGCAGTCAATAGTAAAAAGAGCAGTAGATAATATGGTTTTCCCAAACGTCCAACGTGTCACTCTACGAGAAAGTGGCCCAGCGCTGACACTAGAAGTGCTGTATGATGGCTCACGACGAATGAGCATCGATGTTGTTCCATCTATTAAGATCGGGAACAAATTGGTTGTTGCAAAGCGGCATCCTGATAGTGATCAGTATCAGAGCAGAACTGACCACAACATGCTCAATAACCTCTGGCGGGTGAGTTTTTCAGAAAACGAAAAAGTTATTATCAGAGAAATGGATGGTAATAACGAATGTCGTCGGACTTGTTTAAAGATCCTCAAGACGATTCAATTGAGGAAGGGGTCCTCTCAACTTGGAATGCTCTCGTCGTATCACCTTAAGACATGTATGCTGCATCTCAACGCCGATAAAAACATTGGGTCGTGGCACCAGGACAACCTCGACGATCGTTTCAAGGATCTTCTGATGAAACTGATTCAGTTCCTAAGAGAAGAAGAAATGCTAAGCTTCTTTGATTGTAACATAGATCTGTTCTCAACTTACAATACAATTCAATTACAGAACATCAGAGATTGGCTAGAAAGAAAAGTTAGGTCAGATGATAAAATTATTCATGAAATGTTGTTCTAAAGAAGAGCTTTATTTGCACACGTAATTCCTCAAATCTACAAGACAAATTCATCAGCGCCATTTTTATCACTGATTTGTAGTTATATAAAAATGTAGATTAACATTCCGAAATTTTGCAATTGGTAAATAATTAATGTTTATTTCAACAATGTTCCATGTACCACCTATAACATTTTTAGAAATGAGTCAGTCATTCTGGTTTCTGGCTAAACACATTATATTCATTTAAATGAAATAAAATGTTGTTTTGTTTACGGTAATTCTTTGGTGAAGGATAATTATTTGGAACCCTAATTTAAACGCGAGCATCAATGATGCAATAGCCCACTTGACAATAGCTGGCAATGTTAGTGAGTGGAGGTTGTGTGGAGTGTTGTTACATGTATTGAGCATAAAAAAAACGTTTAAAGTTATAGTAGTTGTATGCATCATCACAGACCTTTTTTGTTAAGTTCACATAACAGTTAGAAAAGGTGTGACAACCTCGACGATCGTTTCAAGGATCTTCTAATGAAACTGATTCAGTTCCTAAATGATGGAAAAATGTCAAGCTTCTTTGATCCTAACATAGATCTGTTGTCAACTTACAATACAATTCAATTACAGAATATCAGAGGTTGGCTGGAAAGAATAATTAAGTCAGATGATAAAATTATTAATGAAATGTTGTATTAAAGGTGAGTATTATTTACACATGTATTGTCTTAGTATCTACAAGACAAGACAACATTTACATCACTGATTCCAAAATTTGTAAATCGTATATAATTCATGTTTATTTCAACAATGTTCTTTGTTTCATTCTGGTTTCTTTTTAAATACGTTATTAAAGGAAGTAAAATGTTTTGTTAAGGTTCTTCTTTGGTGAAAAGCTGATTATTTGGAAAACTAATTATTAAAAAACAAGCCAACAATAGAAAGCAAAATATATAGAAACATAGAGTTTATTGCATTAAGAACCATTAACCATAGTACCATTTATAGTAGGTGTATTAGACGTCAGATGAGTGTGGGATAATGCACACAAATGCAAGTAAATATTAAAGGCAGTTGATCGAAACAACAGGACACTAAATCAAAAACTTTTGATGAAAGGTGGGGGATATTTATTAGAAACAATGCATAAAAGACAATTATCTTTCAAAAATATTTGAAGTTTAAAAAACTGCTTTTCTAAATTCTAAATTTTGCTTACGTTTAGAATAGATTACGATGATACAACACACTGTACATGCGTACAATTCCTATTTTACATTTGTAGCAGACGATGGGTGAGAAGGCCTATAGAGTCTGCAGAGGACGAGTAATCACAGTAAATCATTGTACTGAGCCGTTTGCTGAAGACCCCAGTTTAAACCGGGCCAACAGCATCGGGTTTAAATTGGTGTTGGATCGCTCGGCTCCTTGAATAACCCTCAATATGAGCATTGTATCTGTTATTTAGTGACACTACGCAATGGCTTCCGATATGGGGTTTAAGGACCCAGCAAGAATTCGCAATTCGTTTTACCAACAATAGGTCCCTAATATGAGCATGAGTGTACTGCAGAAACTAGGTCAAAATTACTCTTTCATTTCATTTCATTTATTTCGTCAAACAGAAAACAAAACATACAGAAATAACAATACCAAAAATCAGAGACAGGATAAACAAAAAGCAAACTAGATTGCTGTATAAAGTTTCTTCACTGATGGATACATAAAATATATAAATAAATCTCTGATCTCTGGAAGTAAAAACAAATTAAAAACAGCAAGGCACAGCGCAGAACAGCGCAGCACGCAAGGAACAATATACTGTTATTCTCATGGAGTTTCTGGGATACTCCCAGAAACTCCATGAAAACAACAATAAATGATACCAGCAAACAGCGACAGCAAAATAAGTATCAGCGACAGCAGTAGCGCAGAAAAAAGACAGATTTCAAATTATTAAAAATCAAGAAAGTCAAGATTGATCTTATCGGACAAGGTGCTATCAACCATTGGTTATCTGTCAACACACTGTACTCAGCATGCGTGTCAAATAAAATGAACTGAATAAACCCACATTCCATTTTACAGTATACTCAAAAAGTGCTAAAATGTTGAAACAAATATTGTTATTGTATTGAACATAGTCTGTTACCAAAAGACTCAGACTATACCACTATCATGAAAGCCTGTTGGTATTGTATATTCTTTATTATAGATGTTTGTAAACCAATAAAAACTGTTAGTTGTAGTAGTATTTGATGTTGAAAAAAAAAAAGAATTTATAAATTATTTTAAAGATTCACAGATTCTTTATGTTTTATAATCATACTAACAACATTGCGTAATGCCTGCAATGTGTTTGATTCTGGAAATAAGTCCACAAAACTTGATCCTTCTTCTA
>NW_022734495.1:0-1582 GCF_011630105.1 Anneissia japonica | reverse complement strand
CATGGTCAAAAAGAATTAATTTTTGGAGCCCTTTTATCTCTCATTCTTAAAAGATGTAAAGAAATGAAACAGAGAGAGAACGGCAGACTGTATTTCGACGCTATATAGGTTATATGAAGTGAAAATTACCAACTAACAGGCGGTTTTAAAAACACTTGACAATGCTTAATTTCGTGTGTCATTACTGTACACGCACACATCGTGACGTGCGCGTCTGTTAAAATTTAAAACTTCTCCATATCACTTCAGATAGTTTAAAGAACGTTTCGGGTCATTTTCAGCATTCCAAAACTTCCCATATTTACGCGCCATACGTTCATTTCCACGCACGCAACACGTAATGAGGCTGGAAATCACGTTTTATTACATACTTTGTGTTCATGACACATTATTCAAATCAGGAGTCACTCTTTGTGCTATTACTGTGCTTACGGGTGTCAAGACGTACGTGTGCGCATGCGTAAATCTTTTAAAATGCTCAAAATTATTCTTTTTTAAAAAACTAATTACAGCATATTTTCGCATATTATGACACTTTTCAATCAGCACCGCATGAGCTTTATGAGGGTGAAAGTACGGCGGATCACCGAACTCGTTCTCAGTGACGAGTTCAAATCTAGTTTCTTTTTCTTCTTTCTTTCTCCCCTATTTTGTGACCACGATATCTCAAGATTGCTTTAACCAATCAACATGATATCTTCAACAATCATTAGTCTTAGGGTGGAATCGATACAATAAGCTTTTCAGCATGATCAGTCACGTGTGACGTCATCTACGCGAGATTTTGCGTTTTACGTAGCAAAATGTTTGATTGGTCATAAATTCATCACCGTAAGGACTTTTTCATTGAAACGTAACACAAGTAATTTTCATGTCAAGTACTATCCATATGCACAGTGCTGTCCGAATTGCAGCTCATTACGCGCACGTACGCGTGCGCTAAATATTAAATTTGCTCAAAATCACGTTTTGACTAAATTTGTGTATGTTTCAGGTGATTCTGAGCATTTCAACTTTTTAACAAATTTTCGGCTCGCGCGCGCATTTTTGCGCGCGCAGCGCGTGCAGATGACTCAAATTACAATTTTTGACATATTTTGAGTTTCCTACACTGTAATGAAATATTTGCATTTTTTTCAGTAATTTTACGTCTAATAATAGTGCAGTACGCGCACATCTAAGATACGTGTGCATTTGCGCGTTTTTGTCAATTTTCAGTCAAAATGAGCCAAAATTGTACCTTTTTTTAATCAGTTATAGTTCCTCAGGATGAAAGGTGACCCCCAATTTTTATTACTTTTTCTGAAAGCACATGAGTTGTAAATATGATTTTATAGGTCATAATGGCTGATCGGACATCATATTGCCAACAAACTGAGTATTATCGAAGACGTCATTTAAAAAAAATGCGCATTTGAGCGTATCTCGCTTATTTTTGGTCGATTGTCTTCCAACTTTTAGTATGGTATAGCTGAGGCAATTCTCTTTCATGTGATACTTTTCACATTTTGATGACGTCATCATGGTCGAAATATAGGGTTTTCCTTACACCCCTCATCTTTCTTTCGTCAAACCATTGATG
>NW_022734494.1:0-546 GCF_011630105.1 Anneissia japonica | reverse complement strand
GTCCTGTGACCATAGATTATATTCAAGTAGAATGGAGCCCATGTTACCTCTAGTTTTCATTCAGGTTCACCCCAAAAATTGAAAAAAAACTTAATCGCTCATTCTGGACCCTACTTTAGGCAATCATAACTTGAAATCTAAAGATGATACTTTAAATCTGAGTGCAGATTCATAAACTTTGGCAAAAAGTAAGTCAGAATACCAACTTAGAGCTCTTTGTCTTGTCCGTAGGCCGAAATATGGCATTCTGAAATCCGAAATTATTCAAAATGTCACTTTTCGCGATTCGCGAGTGCGTAAAATGACTAAGTCCAGCAAATTTCAAACGGCCATATCTCAAAAACGACATGGAGTATGACTTTCAAATTTTGCATGTGTTCATATGAGCAACATATCATCATTCTGACCAAATTTCATTAAAATCTGAGGGGGTCACCTGGGGATTTGTTCTGAAACTGGTTGATTTGACATGGAATCACCCATACACTTTCTATATACAGTAATTGTATAGAATTTCTATTCGCATATTTAATGTATTTTTATGGT
>NW_022734493.1:0-698 GCF_011630105.1 Anneissia japonica | reverse complement strand
GTATAAAATGGTATTTATTTCCGAAAACACTACGCCAGTCTACAAAAAGCGTGGCCTAAATGTAAAAATTATCACGTTGAAATAGGCTAGTAAATAAGTTTAACTGGGTTCTCAAAATATTGTGGCTGAGACATGAGCCAATTAAACGTAGAAATAGGAAACCTAGACATATAGTAAAAACGCTGAATAGTACTCCAGCGTCGCGACATGCCGACGTTGGTACGAGTAGGTTAGTCTACAAACGTCACCTAAAGTAATTGATTTTACCCGGCAGAACGAAAGAAGAAACTCCGCTTTCCAGTAGTATTAGGTGCAGGTTTTTTGACAAACAATGACCTTTCAGAGGTCAAATTGCTGTCAAGAATATGAATTGGCTGCTTCGCAGCGATGATTCCTTTTTTTGAATAAAAGCTCAATTAATCAAGAATTAATTAATAAAAAAAGCCTTGATTTTTTTTTTGGTAGAATATGTTGCGCATATTACAAAAATACATGATAATAAACTGCAATTGGAGTACTGCGGGGTACGTCTTCACAAATATGATGAGAAAACAACTGTCTTTGTTGTTAAATATTGCACTGATTATTATAGCTAGCAAATCATAAATAATGCAATTGTTACCATTTGCATTTATGGATAATAGATGTGTATCATTTTTCAAAGACCATTAAAAATGCAAAGGTAAAATAAGGAAGAA
>NW_022734492.1:0-1122 GCF_011630105.1 Anneissia japonica | reverse complement strand
AATAAATATAATATAAATCATCAAAGGTACATATACAGTGTTTAAATAAGGACATGATGGAACATCGTAGGCTACCCTGTAGCCTTTCAACGAATAAAGTCCTATAAAAGTCATTGTGCAATAAAATTCCTCCAACGGGATTCGAACCTGCGACCTCTCGCTGACAAGGCGAGCGTCATAACCACTAGACCACAAAGGGGTCTGAGGTAAGAACATTTACGATGGATGAAAATGGCACACTCAGATATAATTTGATATAATTGTCCTTTTTTCTTTAATTTTCAACCATTTTGAAGAATATAAGGGGGAGGGGGGCCGAATCCGGCACTGAATATATAATATACGATGTAGTAGAAAAGTAAACGATATTTAAACAATGATAGACAAGTCAACTCCGAAGTGCTTAAACCAAAAAATCAAAGTTAATTACTGGTTAATTACTAGTATCGTTTCAGGTAGCGTGCCCATCAGTCTATTAGACAACAGATTTGAAGGAGGATGCGTGGATAACAATAGTCTTAATGAGTACCACTAAAGAATAACAGTGGATTGTTTCCCAAACGTGATAATTAAGAACAATAGACAAACAGAATTTGTACCTTAATAACTATCAATTACTGGGATAATTGAACTGTACATAAGAAAGGCTTATTGTCATTTTAATATAGGCCTATGTTTAAGAGCCATAATAATAATAATACAGTATTTAAACTATTGTTGAAGACAAAGGCTTCTTTAACTATATAAACATATTTTAATTTTTGATAGTTTTTACAAACAATTATCCCCCACACTATACATACGTATAATATAATATATATGTATTCTCCAATCACAATATATCACATATATTTTTTATATATTCTTAATAGAGAAGTTACTCAAA
This sequence comes from Anneissia japonica, assembly GCF_011630105.1. Taxonomy (NCBI): domain Eukaryota; kingdom Metazoa; phylum Echinodermata; class Crinoidea; order Comatulida; family Comatulidae; genus Anneissia; species Anneissia japonica. Next base: position 236 of record NW_022734492.1, on the reverse strand, counting down.
TATTACAGTCCAGTGGCGTATTAAACTACATTACAATATCTTTTTACTCATCATTCATCAACACTGAGAACAATAACGGATATATAACTATATAAACAAATTTTAATTTTTGATAGTTTTTACAAACAATTATCCCCCACACTATACATACGTATAATATAATATATATGCATTCTCCAATCACAATATATCACATATATTTTTTATATATTCTTAATAGAGAAGTTACTCAAATA
>NW_022734491.1:0-774 GCF_011630105.1 Anneissia japonica | reverse complement strand
CGAGTTGACTTGTGGCCGAGTTGACTGTGGCCGAGTTGACTTGTGGCCGAGTTGACCTGCACCCGGCTTAGACCCTCCTATCGTAGGCTTAGACCCTAGGCCTAGCCTAGACTGGACCTAGGCCTACACCGCTCTTCTTGAGGATCACCCTGCAACACGTTTACGAACGGATTTCAATCAAATAGAACCATTATTTACCATTTCTAAATATCAGAGATGATGCACATCTATTGGGAGATGGATAAGCCGAGCCAGTCCCAAGAAAAGTAATATCCATTCTCCTCAAGAACCCGCTCAAGATGTACAACAGGCCCTACCATTGAACTTTGTTTCGGTGGTGTTTACAAAACATTTGGCCTGGCATGGCGAAGACGCTGGCGGCGCAAGCCATTGTATCTGCACCATTATTCTGTATGACTTATATTTTGAGGCGCCAAGTGTAAATTTATTATTTAACAAGAATTATTTATATATAATTCATTATTGAACATATAATAGATTAGATCACCCATTATTTATATATAATGCATTTACATCTAAAAAAAATTATATGTAAATAATTGCGTTAAGGTTTTCATTATTTATACTGTATATAATTGGTTTACTGATTTCATTATATATTAATAATGAAAGGGTAACCAAACATTATTTATATATAATAAGGTTACTGGTTTCATTATATATAAATGAGGAAAGGGTAAACACATCATTATATATAAATAATGAAAATTAACTTGCAATTATTTATATATAATAAGTTCACTGATTTCATTA
>NW_022734490.1:0-2277 GCF_011630105.1 Anneissia japonica | reverse complement strand
GCGAAAGTCTGACAAAATAAAATTGCTTCCCTGTTGGGTAAAACTTGATCAGTGTGTTGAATGATAATAGTCGGTTTGTACCGAACATTGAGTGGACCAATCGAGCACGACGAAACATTGCCAGGCCTCAATTCCGATGTTTGCCGACAGTTAAAAATTTCATTGTCGTCACCCTTATTCACCGATAGAACCAGATCTAGTCTGATGTAATCACGATTCTCTAGAGGCGGTTGCAAGTTGTTCCTTATTATATTGTGATTTCGATACCATTGCAATAAAACCTTAGGTAGAACATTTTCAGATTTACATGATAATGTTACCGTTGTACCAACAATTATGCTATCATTATTAATGGAGCATTTTGGGAACTCAGGGCCAGGTAGTGATTGAACCGTCAGTCTAGCCTTTCGAGAGTTAATATTCATCTTATTGCCTAGGGGTAAGACGGAACAATGAAATAACCCGGCATCTTCTTTTCTAACCATTTCAATTGTCAGTATAGAAATGTCATTACCAAGAATATTGTTTGTGACAATGAAATATCTTCCTTGAATGTCTCCATTATCAGTAAGCAGGTCCCTGTCTTTGAACCACGTAAATGTGTGCCCCATGTCTGATGAAGGAACAGCGCACTTGAAAGCATGTTCAGATTCAAATTTAACAACAGCATCTTGTGGTTCTTCAAGAAAATACGAGGCAATACATGGTCTACTAATATTAAAAAATACGAACCAGCAAAACACGATGCAGAAAATCCATCTCATATTTCCCATTATTGAAAGAATTTAAACAAAGTAAAGCAAGTGTGTAACATTATCTAAGTATCATATTTGCTACAATATGGATTCAAGCAAACAACTCCCGGTAAGTATCATGAATATTGAACGCTGGCGTTGTATGGCCTTCTATTTATGAAATCTTGTTCTCCGTATTACTAATTTTTGAAAAGTATAATCAGAAATCCGGTAATTACAGTTATTGTAATATTATGTAAAGCGAAGCGAGAAACCAATATAGAAAGAAGAAATTAAGACTGTTTGGACTTTTTATTAGTAACTATCAATCCCGAAACTTAATACTCGAAAATCATTGATGTATTTCTGTATTTTTCTGTATTTAATAAATCATCAAATATTAACGAGAATTAAAATGCTATAGGATAATAACGAGTTCACTTTGTTTAGTAATAACATTTAAAGATTCGGTGTTTCAAAATATCAATTCTAAACTAATATTCAATATAAAAAAGTATGGCGGAATGAAAAGTAGTTGGTTTATTTCTCATTTTGGAGGGTTTTTTTGGTCTGCAAATTTGCATTTTAACCCCGCCCCGTTCCAATTTTGGGGTTCTGCGCGATGTTACATCTGTTAGCAACACTGCGCTTCCGGCCACTCTTGTGTGACCATTATCGCCAAACAATTCTATTATCTTTCTTTGGAACGTTTTACCACATGCTTTAATAATTGCTTAAATATTTATTACCAGTTTATTAGTATCCAAACTGTCGTCTGATATCGATATGTATATGTTTCACTACCATCTGCAACTTGCAACTGCTGGGTTAGATTGCGTTTAGGAAATATAACTGTTTTTCGAACCAATATTTTCTGTATGTGAAAAATCTCAAGTTTAGGATATTGATTAAATGTCTGATACAACAGCTCGTGTCGAGAGATAAGAACAAATAGTTGCTTAGATAATTTTCATTAGTATAATAATGTTTTCCTATCTAAAAAAAAAACAGTCTACATTAATTTTATATTACAGACGTTTTACATTATATTTTACATCGTTACAAAATGTTCTTAATATATATCATTAGTCGTTTTCTGTATCAATGTAAGTGTAACTATGTGTCTCAAGATCATTCGGAACTTGTGAAGCTGTCGAATGTCTCCAATGGCCATACACTTCTGTAGTAGGTACGCGAGGCAATGAACGATCCTGTATCGTATGTCTTAAAATAACGCCTTCTTTAGCCTCATAATATACTTCAGGCTGAGTTACTATATTTCCTGAAGAATCAACTGTTGTGCTATCATTGCGACACAAACAATAATGATATACGGGAACCAAAACAACAAGAACTACAATAATAACAATACCTGCTACTATGATGATCACAACATCTAAAGATAAATTTACGTGTTTTTCATTATCGAAAATCTGACCACCAGTTAAATCAATAATGTTATTTCTATTATCAGTATCATGTTGCCCTACATGTAACTGAATAGTAGATGAGTTCTCACCGACTTCATTTTCTGCAGTACATG
>NW_022734489.1:0-757 GCF_011630105.1 Anneissia japonica | reverse complement strand
TAAGTGAATAGGGCGGGCCTTTTTATTTATTTATTTATTTTTTTAATCGGAACAACTGCTTTTTTTGTAATAGATGAGGGAGGGACTGTTTTTATTTGGCAAGAATATTGTAAATATTGTATAAAAATTTTTTGACGTAAACTCAACCATACATATTCAAAAACAGAGTGAGGAAAAGGACCTCCACGAAACTCTTAGGAGCTTTTAAAATGGAGACCCGGTGTTTAAAATTAAAGTTTGTTGACATAAAGACAGTATATAACTGCCTAACTACAAAGATACATCCCCTCTCACCCCAACAGTCAAATTTATTTGATTTACATTTATTTTGAACATTGCCATGAGGACATTGTTTAAATCTACACTGGCCTATATTTTACACTGATTGTACTGTCGGCAATACCAGAGAGGTTCATTTCCATTACATTATGGTCTTGCATTTCTATAGCGCATAATACAGTGCATGACAAACGTCACTTAACCACTATAAATTCCACCTTAATTCGGAGTCGCTCAGCTCAGTCTTACATGTGTAAATGATCGTATTGACACTGTGTTTTTAGCATTGTTTAAAGTAATATCCTATCAGATATTTACATGAACAACAAAACGAATGGAAATATATATTTTGTCTTAACTATTGTTTTCAGCAAAGTGGCGTATCCATAATCTAAAGAACAGGGTGCTGATGTAGAGTCCACATCACGTCAGTGCCATTGTGGGTTGGCGGTGACGCAAAAATTTCAGTATTTTATAC
>NW_022734488.1:0-1856 GCF_011630105.1 Anneissia japonica | reverse complement strand
TACAAAAATTAATTTAATCGTGACTCGTATTGCTTGCGTGTGTTTGTGCTGTGTGTTGGTTGGTTGGTTTGTTTGTTTGTTTGTTTTTTTATCTCTCTGTGTTTTTGTGATTTTGTGTTCAGGCCTGCCCAATACAAGATTTTTTTTATATAAATCTTCTCGGGCATGTGCCCTCTTCCTTTTGATTTTGTTTCACAAACTTATCATTTTTAATGAACTCTGTTATTCAATTGCAAATGGAAGAAAATAAATGTATTTTGAATTGAATTGAATTGAATATAAAAAGCCAACCGAGGTATAAAACTAGTCTCGCCTAGGCCAAATTAAAAGAAATATCGAGAAAAAATTTTCATCGGGATTTGAATCAAAGGCCTTCTGCTGATTAATAGGCCTATTGTTTGAATACTCATGAAATTAAAACAAAAATAATAAATTTGTTAAAGATGTACTGTCCCTTGAAAATGACCAAAATCATAAAAAAAATATTTTTAAATTAACTTGCTCATTTTTCAGTATTTACATACAAATTATTAACTTGAGCATAGAAATTATTAAATTAAAAAAAATGTGTTCCCTGATTTTTTAACTGGATAATTATAATAAAGATAATTAAACACTTCCAGTGACTGGAAGTGTTTCTATCATTTTTCGCTGTAAAATTATGGTTGTTATGGGTAAGCGTTTTTTAAATACACTAATTTCTATGTTCAAGTTAATAATTTTTATGTTACTTCAAAATGGGCAAGTAAATTAAAAAAAAAAAATTATGATTTCTTTTTTTGGTTTTTTGCAAGGGACAGTACATCTTTAAGTAGTTTATTTGATAAAAAAAAAAAAAAAAAAAAAAAAAAAAAAAAAAAAAAAAAAAAATTGGTTCAATGTGTTTTAGGTCTATGCTGGTTTAGATACATTTTTTTCAGGCACATTTTTATAAAAAGCTGTTTTTTTTTTTTTCAGAACTGATAGGAAAAATTAACCAACAAGGAAATTATCGAATTTGAAGATTTCATGCACCTTTCATTTTGTATCATGGTTGTGCTCAATTTAATGATACCACGACAATAAAGCAATGCCAATGTACTAAATCAATAAATTAATTTTGAGGAAACTTACCTGCGCATGCTTGACAGAATCGAGGTCAGTCACGGTGTGGCTCCTTAAACGATTTTCGCGCGGAACTTAATCAAAACAACGTGTGTTATGAATGGTATTGGTAGGAAGTCTTTCTTTTTTTGTGTATTGCTATAGCAAACGAGGATATCATAATCATGCCTAAAGTAAATACTTTATTTAGTTATTTCACTAAGACACCTAAAGCCTCAACTCCTGAACTTAAAGATTGCAAATCAACATCGCCGAAAGAACAAGCTAAGGTTAAGCAGAAACTATTCAGCGAGAAGAATGTTTCGTCCCCACAAGAAGGCGCTCCAATCGGTGACAAGGGTAAGGTTCGGGCCTAGCTAAGAGAATTAGTGAATAACCGTATGTAGGCCTATATGTTTAGTATTATTAAAGTATCCTGTGTAAAATGTAAGCAATTGCCTGGTACTGTTTAATAGTACAGTAGGCCTTGTAGTAGAAATGTAACCAGTGGCAATTTTCAAAATTTAAAGAATTTGTATAGCCTAGGCCTATAATAATATAGGCCCTAGGACAGGTCTAGGCGTAGGCCTATGTCTTGGCCTAGGCCTATATGTGATTTAATTTAGGCAAGGCCACTTCCTATGGCACGCCAAAAGGACAAACCACATGTGGCGCAATGCAAAAATTTGAGTGGCGCAGTGCCAAACTAAGAACCCATCATAACAAAAATTATTAGTTTATTATTATTATTATTATTATTATTATTATTATTA
>NW_022734487.1:0-682 GCF_011630105.1 Anneissia japonica | reverse complement strand
GTTGTATAATTGCAAAATCGTATTAAAAATGTAATTTTATGTACTACATTTTTATAAAAATAAATTGCAAAATCGTATTAAAAATGTGTTTATTTACGTTTGGTTTGCGGCGTATTTCAATTAACTTATTCGTTATTTGTACTATTTTGTTAAATTATTTAATTAAATTATTTATTATATATAAGTTTAACAAATAGTACAAAAATAAAAATATATAAATTAAAAAACCATAGTAAATACTGTATAATAACATAGGCCTAACACATTTAAATTTATTGTTTATAGTCATGCAAAATCGTATTAAAAATGTAATAGCTTGATTATTTTTTACGTTTGGTTTGCAGCGTATTTCAATTAACTTATTCATTATTTGTACTATTTAATTAAATTATATTTATTATATATCATTATATATAATAAATGATAAGAATGTATGGAGTTTTTTTTTTTACTAATCTGGCAAGCCGACTGAATTAGACAGATGACTATAAACAATAAATTTAAATGTGTTTGGCCTGTTACTATACAGTATTTACTATGGTTTTGTAATTTATATATTCTTATTTTTGTACTATTTATTAAACTTATATATAATAAATGATAAGAATGTATGGAGTTTTTTTTTTTACTATCTGGCAAGTTGACTGAGCAAATACTCACAAAATTTAAATTAAAACGATAG
>NW_022734486.1:0-669 GCF_011630105.1 Anneissia japonica | reverse complement strand
TTTTAATCAGTTATAGCTCCTTAGGTTGAAAGGTGACCCCCAATTTTTATTACATATTCTGAAAGTACATGAGTTGTAGATACGATTTTATAGATCATATTGGCTGATCGGACATTGTAACGTCATCATATTGCCATTTGAATTAGGAAAAAATTGAATTTATATTTATGACGTTATTACTTTTTATACTCGTTTAAACGTACTTGCTTATCTTGATTGATTGTCTCCCACCTGTGAGTATGTTATAGCTAAATCAATTCTCTTTAAGACGTGTCTCTTTATTTTTAATTTTGATCACGCCATCATGGTCAAAAAGAATAAATTTTTGGAGCCCTTTTATCTCTCATTCTTAAAAGATGTACACAAATAGAACAGAGTGAGGGCGGCAGACTGTATTTCGACTTAGCTGTCTCTTATACACATCTAGATCGACGCTATCAGACAAATATATATAGGTTATATGAAGGGAAAGTTCGTGTGGCATTACCGCCTAACAGGCGGTTTTAAATACACTTGACAATGTTTAATTTCGTGTGCTATTACTATACACGCACACATGGTGACGTTCGTGTCTGTTAAAATTTGAAAATTCTCCATATTACTGTTCAGATAGTTTAAAGAACGTTTCGGGTCATTTTCGGCATTTCAAAACTTTCCATAATTTACCCG
>NW_022734485.1:0-668 GCF_011630105.1 Anneissia japonica | reverse complement strand
GGCCTAGGCTAGCCCGACGTTCAACTGCAGCATCGCTAATGAACCGTCAATGCCAAACCAAGACTGTATATAGATACGGCCCAGGTGTGGATGCAAATATTGGAACAAGAGCTATGCGCCTACTTGATTATGGAATGTTATGGGGCGGAAGACTGTTCCAGTAAACACAGAGTATATTTTGTCATTCTTAACGCGTCCTCTACGAAACTCTACCAGACAGCACTAGTCGGTGGTCTCATGGACTAATCGGAGATCTAAAGATACAATCTCTACTGTGCATCAATGACGGCCCGCTGGATCTCAAAAAGAGAGATTCAATAAAAATATATAAATTTAAAGGCAAATGGGATAAACCCATAAAAACAACGAGCAGCCACATAAATGCAAATAATGATAATATAAAGTTTAAACGGAACAGTATACAGTATATATATATATATATATATATATATATATAATAATTGTATAATTTAACGCCGAGGGCCGCACCCAAACAATGTTTCCATTGAGCTTCCAAAATCCTCAAAGCACTGCTTTTACACCACTTTATTCTCAGTTTAATGTTACTTTTTTTACATAATCGGCGTCTGGTCGTAAAATCTGGTCGTAAACATTTCTAGCCAATGTTGCTTGGCGGGCCGCACACATAAGGTTTTTAATTCATTTTC
>NW_022734484.1:0-1014 GCF_011630105.1 Anneissia japonica | reverse complement strand
GTTGTGAGTAAACAGAAGACGAACACATTAATAAATAACTCTTTTTAATTCATAGGCAATAAATAAATAGCATTCAAATCTCTTTTGGTAGTGTGGTGTTTTACAATACTAAAACATACTGTGTACTTTATTTCAATCATATATTGAAAAAAAAGGATGCAAAAACTTAGATTTACATTAAATAACTTGTGGCCGAGTTGACTTGTGGCCGAGTAGAACGTAGCCAATTTTTTTGTGGCCGAGTTGACTTGTGGCCGAGTCTTTTTGTGGCCGAGTTGATTTGTGGCCGAGTTGACTTGTGGCCGAGTTGACTTGTGGCCGAGTTGACTTGTGGCCGAGTTGACTGTGGCCGAGTTGACTTGTGGCCGAGTTGACCTGCACCCGCCCCCACTGTGTACATTCACAGTAATGTGCGCCACCTATCCATATACACAAGAAAACCGCGCCATTGTTGTTATGAATGAACATCTTGATAGTAAACAGATCATATTTACACGCAAGTCGTAACAGAACATAAAAAGTTGAGTTAAATCGTTAAATATGACATTTTTAGATAGTCAATGATTTGTACGAGTGTCCGATCGTATGCGTTGTTGCGTAAATCATCTATAAATTGTTTTGTCAAAACATTGATTTGGCGAAACATGGCGGACGGAAGGCATTTGAGCAACGTTGCAATCAGTGACAGGAGCAGTACGGATAGAAAAAGACGTAGGCCTACCAATAACACGATGAGTAACCGGTTGGTCTGGGTGGATCTAGAAATGACAGGGCTAGATGTCGACACCTGTCAAATAATCGAAATGGCCTGCCTTGTTACAGATGATGCTCTTAATATTGTTGCCGAGGTAGGACAGTAGCACTATTTTCTGGGAGCACCCTATTTATTCTTGATTAATATATATTAGGCCTAGCCTAGGCTAATAATAATATAATATAAAACTATGACTTAAAAATGTTACTACTATTTTAGGCCCTACTAACTAGCCTATAGGCCCTAGCTGTACATACAAT
>NW_022734483.1:0-800 GCF_011630105.1 Anneissia japonica | reverse complement strand
AAAAGGTTCTCGTTCCCAGTCTTCCCCCGCCCCATTGAAAATGTCGGAAGTAAAAAAATCACGCTCAAGTAGTTGAAATTCGCCTCATATCACGTTTTTTCCCCCCTCACTTATCATCAAACTGCAACTTCCCACCCACCCCCATCAGCTCCTCTATTTCAATTCTCCTAGATATGCCACTGTTAATACGGTAATTGCAGACCAAGTGTTCATGCACTTTCAGAAAAAATCCATTAAGAATACTGTATAGATAGGGCATCCCATTCATTCTATAACATTTATTGACCCAACAATATTTCACGAGTGGGATCTTACAGTGGGGCCCTCAAACAGTACATAACAATGTATAGATACTGTAGGTATAGTAGGTAAATATAAAAATACTCTGATGAAAAATATAAAATTATACAATCATGGAAATAATACTATTACATAAAGGCAGGGTGGGGGTTGGTGGTGGTCAAAATTTTTGTTTAGAAATGCTTGACCATAAACACACAGGGAATATACAGCTTACAGTAAATAAAAAATTAGCTTGTTTCTTGAGTACCGAGCTCCTCTTGTTCTTGTTCCTTCTCTCTTTTTTGGGGCCGGCCCTAGCCCCTGTGGGCCTTTGTCTTCTGTTGCTACCATGGCTGCTGAAACACGAGTGATGAATTGCACCAGGCATGCTTGGCCCCAAGGATCTTCATTAAAGTGCACACTCTGTTGCTATATCTCTCTTCTCTACTATTTTATGTAAACCTACCAAGTGTTTCCTCAGATGGTTTCTCAATGGATGCTGGACCAACCCCAGATGA
>NW_022734482.1:0-658 GCF_011630105.1 Anneissia japonica | reverse complement strand
TTCAAGGATTTTATAGTGATAATTTGAAGAAGCAATGAAGAATTCAGTTTTACCACTGTTAAATTCAATTTATTATGGATCAACCAGGATTGTAAATCGGTGACGCATTTAGATAATCTGAATAAACAGCAAGCAGCGTCACCAGGGGTGTTTGGGTTAAAAGATAGGTACAGCTGAACATCGTCAGCATAGATATGATACAAAATTGAATGCCGACGGATAATGTCACCAACGCAATGAATGTACAAAGAGAAAAGCTGAGGACCAATAACAGAGCCCTGAGGGACTCCGAAATCAACACGAACTTCATTGGACAAGGCATCCCTAACACGAACCCTGCAAGATCTATTACTAATATAAGAATGGAACCAATTCTTTACAGTGCCATTAAGACCAAAATTGACATCAAGGCGCTTCAAAAGAATATCATGGTCCACCGTATCGAAAGCGGCAGACAGATCTAACAATAGCATAAAAACTGCATGTTTGTTATCAATAGCCCTAAGAATATCATTTTGCACACAGATTAGTGCAGTTTCTGTACTATGGGAACGTCTGTAGGCCGACTGAAAAGGGTCGGCAAGGTTATTTCAATAGATATATGCAGCCAGTTGCGAAGAAACAACTTTCTCAATTAATTTGCCAATGAACGGTAAAT
>NW_022734481.1:0-1204 GCF_011630105.1 Anneissia japonica | reverse complement strand
TGTAAGCTTTTCAAAATGTACATGGACTGGATACATTAATGATTTTGACCAGCCGTTCAGCGCTAAATGCCCTTACAATGGCATTGTTAATGGTGTTCACAGCTATCACTCCAACAGCAAAGAGGACAGACGGTAAGGAATTTTTGCATGATATAAGGAGGGTAGGATATTTTTTTGTGTTATCACATTAAGTCAGAACTCTTGTTTCCAGTGGATCCTTTTTGTAGTGAACCAAACTTTGTAATTATTTTAAAAGGGTTCTTTATAATGGTCTGACATGTCAACAACTATCTTAAATTTGTAAATTCTGTATTAAATTTGACGTAGCTTGGTCATAAAGATGCTTGTTAGTGGTGAACAGGTAGGCCTAATGGCAGACATATCGGTCGTCATACTACCCCTTCATCCTCAAACTCTGGCAGCAGCAAAAAAAAAAAGAGGGGGGAAAAAAAGAAAAAAAAATCTAACCTAGAAATAAAAATGATAACATTATTGAGCTTCCAGGAGGATACATGCCCTAATCACCATAGGAGAGGGGAAAAAGTAAATCCTTGCTGGGCTGGAACTTATATCCAGTTTCTGTAGCATGAGTGGATGAGAGAGTAATAATCCCCCTGGGTAGGCCGCTGGTAAACGACTGGGTATTCCCAGCAATTTGCTGCTATCCATTGATACAGATGGGTAGACTGAAGTAATGTAGATAGAGTGTGTTGTTCAAGGACGCAAGCAAAGTTCACAGCAAGGGATTGAAACCTGGACCTCGAGGTTGAGAATCCAAATCACTCCCACTGCGGAAAATCGCTTCCATCGGAAAGGAAACATCGCTAAACCTACTCCCTCAGACCACACATTGATTAATGGTACCTCACGCCATCTTGGCAGAAACCCCTGCACTGTTGCTTTTAAATCTTGTGATCCTATAGGTTCAAAATTGTTTATTTTTTTAAATTTTGAGACAAATAAAATAAAGAAATTGTTTAAAATGCCACCAAATTATGCCACCGGCTCTATCCTATCTGTTTTTACTACCGTATTATCCGCTTATATTATTATAAAATATAAGGATGGTGCTTTCGTCTATGGAAATATAGCTGTTTAATCTTGATAATCAATTCAGCTATAATGCTCCTTATCTCTAGAACTCTTTTCCACCGATTGTTCATTCTGCTTTCTCTTTCTCTTATTTCAAATTTAACCTTCTGAG
>NW_022734480.1:0-1210 GCF_011630105.1 Anneissia japonica | reverse complement strand
CGCAAACATCCCCAGAAATCCAGTGGCATATGACACACGCAAACATCAAAGGAAAAGAATGACTTAAATTTCTGAGAAGAAACCAATATTGAAGGACGCAATTAATTATATAATTTGTAATTCTCATGCATTATAATATTTTGGTTGGTTGCTGGTTGCTAGCGAACTTCGTCTCTTGATGTGTGCATTCACGCGTGAACTGTGTAACTTATGTAAGCACACTGAAGTTTAAAGCTGTTTATCTCAGTTATGTTAATACTGATACTGTAACTCTAATAATAATAATAATAATTATTATGATGATGATGATGATGGTGATGATGATAATAATGATGATGATGATGATGATGATAATAATAATGATAATACTGGTGATGGTAATGTTGTTGTTGATGGTGATGGTGATGATGATGATGATGATGATGATGATGATGATGATGATGATGGTGATGAAAAGAATTGTTCATAATTACTTTAACAATATTGTTAATGACAAAAGATGAAGCTGTAATAAAGATTAGAGAAAACATTTCGACAAGTACAGGTAAATCGTGGCAGCGACTGATGAAAATGATAACTTAAACGGTTGATATACGTATAACTGTTCTAATTGAACTTTTACCTTAAACTGAGACAGCTATAACTTTATATAGTCCTCTAAGCCTGAAAGTAGGTACCAGCAACGTTAATTAAATAAAACGGATTGCAAGTATTCCTTTTCCAAATAATATGTCATAGTAATATAATCTAATCGCCATACACCTACCCGCATACTATAATAGTAGATGTTTGCATTCAATTTTTATTTCGTATTGGATGTCAATGTTAGTTTAACTATTATCATATTTGTATCAATTATTATTTTTGGTGCGTAGGCAACCACTGTGCAATGTTATGAATAAATTATTGGTAAATTTGTTTCTGACATTACCATAGTTAAACGAAAAGTTTACAGAGTCTGACATTACCATAGTTAAACGAAAAGTTTACCAAGTGTATGATGGTAAAAGTTTTTTTTAACTTTTAACGAGAGTATCTGTGGCTATATGATGATTACGGCCGTGTTACCGGGTTACGGATTCCTCTTCTTTTACGTTTGCAATATATGTCTATTCTATATGCCTCATGCATATACATACGTGCGTTAACATAAATTCTGTGTATATAGGCCTATTTCCTATATTCCTAACCAAAGCATATAAACACAAGT
>NW_022734479.1:0-2006 GCF_011630105.1 Anneissia japonica | reverse complement strand
AAAGTGCGCAGTTATGCGTGACGTCATCTACGCGCAATTTTGCGTTTTTACATTATCGATCATATTAGCCTAACCAATTGCCATTTCGAAATCCTATTAAGTGAGCATTAACTTCAAGTCAATGTTAAATGTAATTTATCCAAATTGTACGCGTGCGCCTAATAACGCGCGCGTACGCGTACGTCAAACTTTTAAAATGCTTGAAATCACATTTAGATTAAATTAGAGCACGTTTCAGGCCATTTTGAGCATTTTAAATTTTGTTGAAATTTACCACTACGCGTGCATATTTTTAAGCGCGCAGCACGTATGGAAGCTAGAAAATAATTTTTTTTTGTCAAATTTTGGTTTCCTGACATTGTTTTGACAAGTTTCCAATCTTTTTAATCACTCTATGGCCAATAATAATGCCGTACGCACGCATCAAACATAGTGACCTTCGTGCGCATTTATGCCGATATACAGTGAAATTTTGCTAAAATCAGGCCTAATTTTAAACAGTTACAGCTCATTAGAATGAAAGGTGACCCCCAATTTTTCTTACATATTCTGAAAGCAGATGAGTTGCAAATATGATTTTATAGGTCATAAAGGCTGATCGGACATTATGACGTCATCATATTGCCATCTGAATTCAACAAACTGAATATTATCGATGACCTCATTTTAGCAAATGCGCATTTGAGCATATCTAGCTTACTTTTGATGGATTGTCTTCCAACTTTGAGTATGTTGTAGCTGAGGCAATTGTCTTTCATATATGTTGCAACTTTTTACATTTTGATGACGTCATCATGGTCAAAATATAGGGTTTTGCTTACCCCCTCATCTTTCTTTCGTCCAGCCTTTGATGACCCCATAATCACCTTAATCAGTCGTGATTTCTGAATCATATTTAGTGGGTATAAACTTCAGGTCATGGTTAAATGTTATGTACATTATATTTTTGTGCGCGCGTAATAACGCGAACGTTCGCTTGCGTCAAAAATAATATATGCTTTATATCATGTCTTTTTTAAAATCAGTTATAGCTCCTTAGGATGAAAGGTGACCCCTAACTTTTGTTACATATTCTGAAAGCACATGAGCTGTAGATGTGATTTTATATATCATAATAGCTGATCGGACATTGTGACGTCATCATATTGCCATCTGAATTTAAAAACAAGAAAAAAATTATATTTCTTTTTTCAAAACGTTGATGACGTCATATCATCTTAACCATTCGTCATTTCTGAATAATATTAAATGGGCTTATACTTCAGGTCAAGGTGTAATGTTAGGTATCTTACTTTTTTGTTTGCGCTTCTTAACGTGCGCGTACGCGTGCGTCAAATATTACATATGCTTAAAATTATGCCTATTTATAATCAAATATATCTCCTTAGGATGAAAGGTGACCCCTAATTTTTATTACATATTCTAAAAGCACATGAGTTGTAGATATGATTTTATATATCATAATAGCTGATCGGACTTTGTGACGTCACCATATTGCCATCCTGAAGTAAAAATAACTGAATTTTTATGATAAATACTATGAATGATCATTACTCCTTCACCAACAGGCGTTTGTCAATGAATGTTAATACATATATATCTCATATCAAAAGACAACAGTGACATTAAGATGCGCACGTGCGTCATGACGTGCGCGTACACATGAGTAAATCTTTTCAAATGCTAAAAATTCTTTTTTTAACAAACTGAATTAGCGTATTTTGCCATTATCAGCATTTAATTGGTGATCCGCTAACGTTAGCGGATCACCTATTGTTATTGTACGGAATCATCTTCAACTTTCTTATTCTTCTTTCTTTCTCCCCCTTTTCTGTTCGCACGATATCTCAAAAAATGCCACGAGTTTACGCACAATCGCTTACAGCGAACATTTGGCTTGGTCTGGAATAGTCATGGTAAGCTTTTCAACGCGCTCAGTCAAGCGTGACGTCATCTACGCGCAATTTTGCGTTTTTACATTATCGATCATATCAGCCTAACCAATT
>NW_022734478.1:0-1954 GCF_011630105.1 Anneissia japonica | reverse complement strand
CATAGGGATGATGACATAATTAATGTCGAAATATTGAATCCCAACACGATGGCGTGTATTTCAATACTTGGAGTATGTATTATACTTTCTTACATAGCATATCTTAAAGTACAGCCATCCATAAGCCACGGGCGGGTATAATTCCGAATTGGTTGTTGGCAATTTTATGCATCTGAGGTTGTTATTAATGATAATATACCTTAAAACCTAGAATAAAATCCCTGGGCTTTATTAATGGAAATTTGAATGGGCTTCTTTTCGAGATGGATTTCGAGATTTTTTTAAATCTTTTAAAAATGAATGCTGTAAATTTTGGAAATTACTACTATTAAACGATAAGACATCCTAAAACATTTTCAACTATGCCAATCCTTCTTTAAAAAAAACGACACAAAGGTATTTAAAACAGTAGACCTATAAACAATAACCTAAGCGATGAGTGTGACATTAAACGTCAATACCGTCCGATATGTATAAGAGCTAACTCCCTCAGTAGGAAATTTGGTAAATGCTCTACGACAACTAAGTGTTATTTGTTTAAATGCTACTGTGTTAGTATGTATTGTTCTACTCTTTGGTGTAGATATAACAAAGGTACTATAAGATCTTTAAAAGTGTGCTATAATAATGACCTACGTTTATTACTGCGACAGCCGAGGCACTGTAGTGCGAGTTTGATGTATCAATTGGTGTACCGTCCTTTGACGAGTATCTTAGAAACTCTATTTTAAGGAACCGTGTGAAAATCAGCTCTAATTCAATCATTTTGGCCATTAAGCATTATGCTCTTTCCAATTCTAAAACGTATCATCAGTGGAACATTGTAGTACAGTAAGATGATTTCCTGATCTTGATGTTTTTCTTGATACAGTCTGTTTTTCACTTTTGTCTTATATTTATATGTATTTCTATTGGTGTATTAAAATGTTGTTCTTTTGTATGGACATGAAATTCCGAAATAAAAGATGAATAAATGAATACGTTAGTACAAGGAAAATACATCTTAGGGTTGAAAAATTTGCACCAGAATTTCTGTTTGCACAGTGCATTTTCTTAAGGTCTCTGTATGAACATACTTAAAGTCATAGGGAAAGTGCGTTTTTTTTCAAAATGGCCGCCGAAAATGGCTAGTTTTAACCAAAAATGGAAAAAAACTTGATCTTTTCAACATGTTTCAGCACATTTTTTTTTCCTAAAATATATTTACAAATCCTAAAATTGTTCTGATGCATACAGGTACACTTATTTGATGTGGGTATAATTAATTTCAAGATGGCTGCCACAAATACGACGACATATTTAGTGGTGTATGCATAATACGCCAGGCAGCTATATGTCATATATAGGCCTACGTTTTGGACAAAAGCACCAACTTTTTACATGCTCCTTATGGTCATAGCATTCAATTTTTGATAGAAACCATTTTATCGGAGGTCATTATGGCAGCCATCTTAGATTTAAAAATGGCCACCTTATAAAACCTATGTATCTTCATGGTATTATCTCCTCTTCTAACTTTATAATTATTATTATTATAATTCTAGCTTTATAATAATTATTATAATTCTAGTGTCTATGGTTAAGGAATACTAGCATGCCATTTTTGACCAAGTAAGATTGTTCATTTAATAAGGTAATTATAATTTAAGGTCATTAAATGAATAATCTGAGATTGTTCATTTAAGGTCACTGATTGAAGGTCATTCAAGGTCATTCCAGGTCAAATATTGTATGGCATCTTAATAATTACCTGTCATGTTTTACATCTGAATCATACTAAAGCTCTCGAAATTCATTTTTACAAGAAACTACATTACTTCATTCAAGGTCATTTTGGCAGCCATCTTTAATACATAATCAAATATTAACTTTACCAGTTGTGACATGGTCAGATGATTATTATAGTCATAAATAGGTTAATTAATGTCATTCAATTACGTTTCAGGTCAAATAT
>NW_022734477.1:0-950 GCF_011630105.1 Anneissia japonica | reverse complement strand
GATTTTATGTTTTCTGTATTAAAAAAGTTTAACTTTGGAAATTCTTTTTGTAAATGGGTTGAAGTCTTATATAAAAATGTCGAATGTGTTTCAATTAATAACAGATGGGTTTCAGAAAATTTTAGCATGGAGAGAGGCATACGACAAGGCTGCCCATTATCAGCACTTTTATTTATACTTTTGGTCGAGGTTATGGCCTCAAATGTGAGAGGTAACGTTGTTTACAAGGGGATTGATTTGCCTAATGAATCAATTAATATAGAAGCAAGAATTAGTCAACTGGCTGACGATACTGTTTTGTATGTTGGAGACGAAAATAGTCTTCAAGTAGCTCTCAATATTATTGAATCTTTTTGTAAAGTATCAGGAATGACACTAAATAGACAAAAAACAAAAGCCTTTTGGATTGGTAAGTGGAAAGATAGAATGGACGAACCACTTGATATGTGTTGGGTGAAAAAGCCGGTTAAAATTTTAGGAATCTATGTAGGATACAATTCAGATTTATGTAGTGCTGAAAATTGGGATGAAAAAGTGTTAGAGCTTGAGAGAACTCTAAAATTATGGCGTTTAAGAAATCTTTCACTGTTTGGAAAAGTTATAATTTTAAAGAGCCTTGCACTGGCAAAACTTACATATATTGCAAATGTTATAAACGTACCAAAGTATGTCATTACAAAAGTTACACGTTTAATACATGATTTTATTTGGAATTACAAAGGTGAAAAAATAAAAAGAAAAACGTTAATTGGTGATGTAAGTAAAGGTGGCATTAAAATGCCAGAGTTTGGTTTACATATTAAGGCATTAAATGTCGCGTGGGTAAAACGACTTCTAAACTATGACGAAGCAAAGTGGAAAATTATCCCAGAATACTTTTTTCAAAAAGTAGGCACGGTAAAAGTAATGTTTAACATGACATGTTTGAATTTTACTGATATCAATGCACT
>NW_022734476.1:0-651 GCF_011630105.1 Anneissia japonica | reverse complement strand
GGCTATGTATTATGTTATAAAGTCTTAAAATAATAATTTCGAATTATGCTATATTTTGGGCTCTGATTTAATTTAACGATGGCCCTATCAGTAGTAATGGCAGTATTTGTGCTTTTTTTAGCCATGTAGTAAAATAGTACTATTATTATGAGAGTCAAGAAGAAGTAGTAGAAGAAGAAGAAGAAGAAGAGGAGGAGGAAAAAGAATAGCTTTTCTTTTTGTTTTATAATAATAAACGTGTTGAGTATATTATTATTGATTATGCGATGAGCTTTTTTTTTATATCTTTCGGTGTGATTTAAACATGCCAATTCTCAGAAAAAAATTTCTAATTTTATTATATTACCACCTTTTCATTACATAGATCTTTTTCAAAACATAGGCCAAACTGCTTTTATAACATTATTATAGACCCATTAAACACAAAAACTGCTCTGGCTTCGGGGGCTTCGCCCCCGACCCCACCGTGGCCCCAGGCACCTGAACCCCACCAGGGGTGGCGACAGATTTAATAAGCCTTTGAAACCCCTGAATTGTCAAAATTTTCGGGGGCTTCACCCCCAGGACCACATTTGGAACCTATTAATTGAAGCTCGACCACGCCCACTTTGCTTTCGTGGGGGAAATATGGTCCCTCGTCGGGGCACTGAC
>NW_022734475.1:0-988 GCF_011630105.1 Anneissia japonica | reverse complement strand
TATTTCCTGTATCAAATTATTAATATGTTTATAATCATATACTGTATATTTTAATGGCCACTCAAAGCTTCTTTAATGGTAACATACGTAGGCCCTACACTGAAAAAGAAAAAAAAAACATATACGAGCTTGACAGAAAAAACAATACATAACAATTCAAATTCTCATTTTACAGTATGTAGAATAGGTTTATTACCGTTCACGTGGCAGTATATAATGGCCTATCTAGATTGAGGCTATGAAACACAGACATGAAGGTCATGGTTGAATGCATTTCTGCTGACACGTCAATGCGTTACAGATCCACAATGTCAATGCATTACATATCAACACACGACGGGAAAACCAACAAAACAAAAACAAAATCAAGATACATCGATTTTTAACGGAATTTGGATAATTACCGTTCTAAAAGTTGGTTCCTATTGATTATTAAGTAGTTTTTTACTCTCGTGTGGTAATATTTTTATCATTTTTGCACCCGTGTTTTCCCGAGTGGTCGCGTGTGGTCCCGTGTGGTATTTAGTAGGACCGCCATGAAGCATTTTTAAAACAACCGGGTACCATCAACATCTCCCTATGTCCATATCTAGACATACATTTATCAAATGCCTAGGCCTATCTATTTATTTAATAAGTATAAACTCTAGCAGATAGTAATATATTAATATTAAACATATTCTACCGCATTCCACCAGCAAACCAATTTTTGTGCACCAAGTTTATTTAATTTTCATACAAATAATTAATGAGCAAATATAAAATACATGAATGTAAGTATAATGAAAGAAAGAATACAAATACTATAAAAAAAAGTATGTAAAATTGCGCTTCGTTTCGGTCGCGCCTTATTTCGGTCGCGGTTTATTTCGACCAAATATATGGAGCGCCGAAGGAGTTGCGAAAACGCAAAATTTAATATACCTAGGCCCTATATATTATTATAATTAGTTCGTCAATCGGTTTATCATAGGCCTAAGTATTTTTT
>NW_022734474.1:0-810 GCF_011630105.1 Anneissia japonica | reverse complement strand
CATTATTACTTTTACGTTTATATAAATAAATATAATTAAATGTTCCGTAACATTAACCTTTTCAATATACAATTTAAAAAATATTTAAAAAATCATCTCAAAAATTATCTAGCGCAAACTTGTTATAGTATTGTCCTACTTAATGCTGCCCTGAGTAGAATATAATTATTTATTTTAGTATAACTTGAATATATTACATAATCTATCGTGACGTATAAAAGAAAATTATAAAAATAATAGTAAAAAAAAGAAACACCCAACAGTTATATATCTATACTTTTCTGTCAATAATATGTTGTATTTCATACTTGTGTTTGTATTGTGAACCTACTACGTAGCATTTGTTGTGCGATACGACAGTTATATCATGCGACTTAAGTCATACATCATTCAAAGCATACATATTTTGAAGTAGCATTATAAATAATAAAATAATATTAATTGTTCAATAATGTAAGCAATCCGAAATAACATAGAGTATGAAGATAATCTATTTCTAAAATAAGCAGCCAATAAATAATTATTACTTCTTTCTATCATCACATAAATGTACTGTATGTATTATAGTAAAATAGGAGTTAGGTAAGTTAAATCATATTCAATGATAGTTATTTATTGTCCTCCGGGCTTTAATAGAGAAAATAGTGATTTGTAAATATATATTTACATTCTGTTTTAAAATGTAAAATGTATAACCAGTTATGTTAATTTTAGTATAACTTGAATATATTACATAATCTATCGCGACGTATAAAAGAAAATTATAAAAATAATAGTAAAAAAAAGAAACACCCAACAGTTATATATCTA
>NW_022734473.1:0-1416 GCF_011630105.1 Anneissia japonica | reverse complement strand
TAAAATTTACAGCTTTAAAATTGTCAAATTATTTTTGTACTACTTCAATTTTTAAGCGGGATTGACAGTACACTGTAATATATTCAAATATCTATAGTATACTATAGAGTCAGGCTCACTATAATCGTGCAAACCCGGTCGCCCATGTTTTACCAACTGGGAATGACAAAATATGATAATAATGTGGAAAGTGTTACCAAAATTCAAAAGACCATAATATATTAGAAAAGTGTACCAAATTTCATGGAGTTTTGATAACTAACAACAGAGTTATGACGATATTTATAGTCATGAGTATGCAAAATTTGTGTGTCGCCAGATAAAAAATACCGTTTAGCAATCTGCCATTCAATAAATGCTGTGCACCACAGGGCTTATAGTTACCGATTTGTAAGCTTGTTTGAAGGTTGTCAATTTGTACTACAGTATAAGTGTACTACTGTATAAGTTTTTTAAATCGAGGTGAGTTTAGTATGGTTATGGTACAGTTTTTCCGTGTCGCCAAATGCACGTAATTTACGTTACATAATCGTAATTTCTAGGAAAAACATATATTATTGCCAGGAAAACTTTAAGGTAATAACTAATATTTGCTTAGTATAAGATGTTATGAATACTGTATTGTTAATTCAGGAAAGTAGAAAAGTCATCTATGCAAAATATGGTCTTAAACTTAAAATTTTGATTGTCGCTTTTAAGCAGTGAAACATACGTTACCTGATTTCTTCATATACCAATTCAAGAATTTGAACCAAACTAAACATGAGAAGTAGTTAAGTAATAAGCATGGATACAGCGTCAGTAAATCATCATTTGTGTTAAGTAATCATGATTAATTAGTAATTGTAATTAAAAAAGGTAATTTATGTTACAGTAACCTATGTTACGTTTTGGAATATTAATCCGATATTAATGAAATATAGAGGGCATAGAACTATTATAAATGACTTTATTTACGCTGCCAACGACACATGAAAGTCTTAGAAGCTTCTGAGAAAAAATGGCATTGAGCAATTGACACCCAGAACCTTGTGTTTACCAATGTTGTGTTTCCCTCGAATGTTGCGCCCATCATTGAAGTGAAACAATTTGATAAGTATTATTATAGGCTCTGTCTCGACTATATTTAGTTAACAAAATAGTTGATATTTATAATTAAATGTTAAATTGAAAATTTCAGGCAATAGCTTAGGCCTAGTTTAGAAATACTACTTTGTGAATAGTCATGTATGTTAAACACACGGTAATGTATGTTATTGTTGATGTAATAAACATCATTTAATAAAAACATGGGCAGTGGCTGATATATTTACTTTCTTTTACATATATCCTAACATACAGTGACTCTCTATAGGAATGCTATCTTTCATGGAAATTATTCCTATTGCATATATTTCTGATTTATGTTGATGGTAA
>NW_022734472.1:365-622 GCF_011630105.1 Anneissia japonica | reverse complement strand
CGGAACTAGCCTAGGCTTCATTCCTAGTGATAATAGAGGGGTGAGGTGAGGGCCTATCGTCTGTCCTGTGGGGCCGGAACACGCACGCACGCCCTTTTTTTAATCAATACATATTTATTCAACATATCTTTTTATTTCAAATGGTTGTTTTTCCATCGTTTTTCCCTTGAAAAGCTCAGGATTTCTTGCAAATATGTTTACTGGTACAACAAAATCATTCTTTTTTTAAAATATAAATTTGATTGACTTTTTATATG
>NW_022734472.1:0-231 GCF_011630105.1 Anneissia japonica | reverse complement strand
ATACTTTGATTTGATAGGGTGATAAACAAATAATTTTTTATGGGGCCTAACCTGGCAGATAAACACTAAAACAAAGATACCAGCCGGGAAAAAATTATGTGTGGGAGGGAAATATATAATGCTTATATTAGGCGTAGCCTGAGATTTAACTTGGCCTGGTCATTATTAGGCTCTATGAAAGGAACATGTTTTGGCAGAGTCTACTCTCAATGTATCATCATAAAAATTATA
>NW_022734471.1:0-1271 GCF_011630105.1 Anneissia japonica | reverse complement strand
ATTCTGAATTACTCAACTTCCGTTTCTTAGGCAATGATTTACTAGAGAAACGGTTATGAAAATGACACCATGTACTACGTGGAAACATGCGTAAGATTATCCGCTATAAAATTAAAGTACAAATATAGCCAAAGTAGCAGAGGAAAAATGGCTCCATAATACAACACAAAAATGGGAATTTCAATTATGACACAGTACTAAACAGGTGTATATATAGAAACTTAATATTGTCTCTAGACACTATGATATGTAATGATGATAAATGTACTTTATATATAGGCTGAAAGACATCATATCTCTAAAATATTTATAATAAAACTAGATATTTGATACCGTTATATTGAGAACTTGCTGCTACTGAAAGCACATCTGTCAAGACTTAAATCATCTGGAAATATGGCACATAAATTTTTTTATGTTACATGGAAAATGTGCAAACTAACAAATTAAAAAGTGACTAATTGTTCCACTGATTGCACATAATAGTCAGAGCAGGTGCCGGTAGACTTATATGAGAAAGAAAAACCGAAGTTTAATTAGGACTTGGAACTTCCAACTTTAAAGTTGCTTTTCAAATTCTTGGAAGGAGGGATCAAGACAACCTTAGGCCAAACATGTTTGAGCCAAGGTACAAACATTTATGGCTATGGCACTCTCAAGACTTTAATTTAAATATAAGTTTCATTTTTTTATCGTTTAAAAAAAAATTTCCATGGAGAAGGTGGGCAGGCTGATTGAGCCAACCCTATGATGAACCTGCCCAACATTGTTATGAACATTGTGTAATTTAATTTTATTAGATATTGGCCCGTAACATTTTAGCAGCAATAAAGAAACTGATAATTCAGAGGTAGACAATCTTGTTTCCTGAATAATATACCTGCTCAGATCCATTATACCTTGACACGACCGAAGGTCATAAGCCAAGACTAGCATTGGCAAGTTTCAAATGCACGAAACATGCGGTATGCTTTGCGTTAATCCTCTCAGTCATTTATTGCAGTATTCTGACTTAAAAGATAATAAGCATAAACTAAACTGTAAGTCACTGGAGAGTCATTCTCAAAACACTTAACTATTTACATCAAACTCAGGCTAAAGAATATCTGATAAGATAATGTATAATACCTTTACAACATAAAGTTTTGCAGAAAATGTTATATGTAAAACAAATCAAATCATCAGCTCATGTAGACAGGGGCGTTTTCTAATCAACACTAATGCAATCTGGGTGATTTTTGGTCGGAAATATTGTTGCACCCTATCATACC
>NW_022734470.1:0-2257 GCF_011630105.1 Anneissia japonica | reverse complement strand
TGTGGGGGGGGGGGATTTTTTCCAGGGCCACTTTTAACTATTAGTACATTGTATACTGTTATAATAATAATTATGTATGTTTGAAAGGAATATAGGAACATTTTGAGCCTGAAATCGGCCAAAAAATAAGAACACTGAGCCTGGGCAAAATTTTACTGGTTCTTATATAGTAAAAAGGGTAAGGCGATTCACATACTGTCATTAAGTTGGAATCGTCGTTTTGAGGTTTAAATAACTTGGAAAGTGGTCGCAAAAATCGGTTTCTCGATGCAGCGATTTTCATTTACTGTACCCTTCAATGCTTGCTATCATTTCCTAGGATCAATGTATTTCAACGGTTTAAGTTGAGTATTTGTTTTAATTTTATTTTGGTTTCGCAACTTCGACTCACTAGCGACTTTTAGAACTACTTCGTTTAATATGTCAATTGCCATCAACATAACTAATGTCTGGAGGATCTCTCGGACTTATAGAATTTTAAAGTTGTTTTGGTCATTCGATTCCATTCTAATTTTGCGTTTACTTAAGCTTTTTCCATGTTTTTCCAAAAGTACCGCATGACTTCCAAGCTCGGAAGACCTTCATATCAAATTGTTTAAGCGACCACTAACTGAAATTCCACATTTGCTGAGTAAATAAACGCGTGATTATGGTAATGTAATATCTTGATTAACGTTAAACTCTTTAACGGCAGAAATAAGGTCATGTGATACAAACAACAATCCAATTCTGAGACCCCGCTTTCCCATTCTGAAGGTGAGAGGAATAGGAAACGATTTATTTTCTATCTTTAGACCTAATATTGTTCAAGAGAATCAGTCTATCGAGTGCTGAAGCTGTTTGTCGAGCATTGTAAATTGGTTTCTTGCATGTATCCACAGAATCGATGTATGTAAAACTACAATGTATATTATCGATCAAACAGCCTCTCGAAATTCCAAATCTAGTGTTTGAATCTCCCATCACTATATAATCGCTTATCAGACAAATTCAGAGCGTTCAACCGAGCGAATGAAACTGGATCGTTATAGGGTGAATCGTCCGGAGGGATGTAACAACACACAAACATTGTGTTTGGTACAGAACATAACACAAATTCTATTTCATCAACAAAATCACAAGACATTGATTTTATGCCATTAACAAGAACATTTTGGAACGACACGGCACATCCTCTCCGATGACGGGTAACTCCGCCACTGGTAAAACTTTTAAATCCTGGAATAAAACACGGAAGGCTCGTAATGTGATCTTTAAAAAATATCCAAGTTTCCGAGAAAACGTAGCATAAATTCATTTTCTAGCTTATTCTTCATCGAATTAATGTTCCAGGACGTGATAGTCAGTGTGTTATCCCCAGTATTTAAAAAAAAAAAAAAAAAACCGTTGGCTTCCAACTATCGATAATTCAGTCATCAATCAACAATTTGCGCGTCCTTTTATCGATAACAACATCCCTCGTTCTCAGGTTTAGCTTTCTCCGCCTCCAGTGCTTTGAATAGACGATACCATTTTCGACGCACAGCAGGGCAGTGGTGGCGCCAAGGTTTGCCCGAAGGAGGGGGGGGGTGGAGGTAGAAGTCCCCGACGGTGGAGGGGGGACGGTGCCCCCGACGAGGGTTCAGATTTCCCCGACGACAGCAAAGTGGGCGTGGTCGAGCTTCGATTAAAAGAACTCGAAAGTGGTTCTGGAGGCGAAGCCACCGAAAGTCTTGAAAATTCAGGGGTTCCAAAGGTTTATTTAATCAATTTCAGAGTCTACCAATATGTAAAAAATACATATAATTGTTTTCTCCCGATGAATTGTGCTATTTCTCCCCGACGGGGGGGGGGGGTGGCAGCTCTTCCCGGCAGGGGGCCCTACCTGTCGTGATAAAATACGGATTTCAATGCTTCCTTGATAAATACTGATTTCAATGCATACAATGGTATAGCTTTAAACTCCTAGACCAGACAAAAACTCTCCTTAAGAATAATTTTGATGCAACCTGTTTTTTGGAACGGTCATTGTTGATATCATTCATCCCTCGTGACTAAGCAAGTATATAAATACGTTAACTTGCTATTATTAGGGTGCATAACTATTACTAAACGTTTTCTTGTACTGATTTTAGTTTATACAGTATTTACGGCTGTCAATCAAGAAAATAATAAATAAATAACTAAACAAGCCAATAAATCCCTAATAATAGTGATTATTGAATGACTTTGATATATCTACACTTTGTCAAGCGGCTATCCCATATCCATATATATA
>NW_022734469.1:0-2465 GCF_011630105.1 Anneissia japonica | reverse complement strand
ATATTGGCATTAAAACAATACAAAAAATATCCTTACTTACCTACCCTGTCTTTTGGGGCTGTTATGAAAAACATTTTTTTTCTTTTTAGGCCAGTGCCTTATATTTTACAAAACGTTTGGTTCAGGATTTATTATACCTTATTATTATACTTCATATTACTTTATTTATATACTTTATATCATTCCTTTAAATAAAATAACGCACATCTTTGCTCGCAAACAAACTATAGTTCGTGCGTAGTGTCCTTTACTGTGGCATCGATAATCTGATACTATTTGCAAGTACAGCCGTCAATTATGAATATATGCGTATCATACATAGAATGTCGATGCCAGAGTTTGATGTCCTGAGATGTTCGTTCTGTTGTTGAATTGCCTTGTTTAAATACCTTCACCTTCAAAATGTATATATAAGCTGCTATTTAAAATGTCTTTCCAATTCTTCCTCCCTTTAATATCTATTTTTATAATCTATAAAGTTTGTTGGAATAAATTTTTTCAATAGAATTCACAGCAACAACAGACCAGTTGCTCAGAATCCCTAGTAAAATTTTACTACACCTCTTGAACAAAAGGCCTCCCTATTGGACATACTTGGAATGTTTTCTTTGCACTTTCTGTAGTGCTACTATTTGGACTGATGTTTAAACACCAGAATGTTGCAATTAGAGCCCTAGTCTCACCAAATACGACAATGACGTCATCACTGAATACAATAAAATATTTGCTATCAAAATAACAATATTTTGGTTGCAATCCCAATGCATTCGTGGTCTAAAATTAGAGTTTGGGCCATCCTTGGCCATAACCAGCGGGCATGTGTGTGTCTACTGTTTAACATATTTTTTTTGGCTACCCCTGGGGCAGCAGACACAAAAACTCTCTTTGTGAATCCTACCAGTGGTTTTTATTCCGCTCCCCTGACAGAGACTCTAGTCGGTTCCTTTGTTTTTACCCCACTGTTGGACTCATCGGCAAATTTCTGGAGCCACCCCTGCATCTGGCATGTCAGTGAATAATGTAAAGAGTACAAACAAAAGGTGTAGGCCTACCTCTGCTTCACATTTTACATTTTTTTAAAAATTTTTTTATGTACCGTTAGTTATTGCCTAACGACGGAGGTACTTATACCACCTTGGTCTAACGTGTGCCACTGTGTTATAAAAGTGTTTCCAATATATATTGTACAGTATTTTATTGTATCTAAAAAACTTTTGTTAATCAGGAAGGTATGTAATGCCATTTACCGTACCTTTAGCAAAACAAAGTAGAAATACGGTACCGTATCTCTAGCCACGGCATTAATGAAATACTACAGAAAATGTATGTTCTGATTGCTCATTTTGCCATGGCAATGTTAAGTATGAATAATGATGAAATTTGGCACATTTTATCTTTTGGAATTGTCACTACAGACAAAGGTGAATTTATTTAGTTTGCAAAGAAAGAATGTCTGGCCTAGGCCCCTACAGCAGAAAGCAAGAAGAGATGCAACTTAATTGAAGAGGACCTCCTTGATCTTGTTATGCTTCACAATCACAGACCCACAAAATTCGCATTATGATTTAAAAGGCCTGGCCTAGGCCTCTACTAGAGATATTATAATGCCTAGCTAGCCTGGCCTAAAAACAGTGGTGTCCCTAGCTGTTAGATTCTTTTAACCTAGATTTCTCCACTTGGTCATCCACACAACGTTTACAGACAGCGTCACCAACCCAGAGAGCATTAACAGTGCACAGTCAGTGACAATTTTTAAGAGTCAACTGAACTGAAAACCTGTTTATGTTCTGTAAAGCATTCCGAGACAATTTTTCTATTTTGACCTGGCCCCTGGTTGGAATTTTGTTTTCTTTTCGATTTCATTCGATGTACAGCGCTTAGAGGTTTCCTGACATTAGGTGCTTTATAAATCCAGGATATTATTATAATTATGATCAATTTGACATAATATAATATAATAAGCCTTAACCAAAAATAGCTAGGCCACTGCACTAGCTAGGGCTTCATAATTCTAAGCATGGTGCACAAGCGAAGCCTCCCTCTCCGATCCCCGTCCAAAGCAAGCCAGACAGAAAAAACGCCCTAACTAACACGGAGACACGACAAAACAATCAACACAGAATTTCTTTAAACAATGTAACTAACCTTTTCTGATGCCATTTCTTACAGTCAATAGTTCGATGAAATGAGGATACAATTATCAGATATAGAAGGTTCACATTGACTAAAAATACGAACTATTTCTTGGGCCTATTTCAAAGGCCTACCTCCTTCTGTGTGTATATTATTGTTATAAATCATGGAGGTATATAATTAAGTCCAGGGTTGCCAGATAGTCGACAGTCTTCGCGGCCAAACACACGCCATCTCACGGCCAATTTCGGCCAAACTTTTTTTCGGTATCGGCCAAAATTCGGCCAGATTTTAATCCGATTAGAAGACAAAAGTGGGTACATAATTACACG
>NW_022734468.1:0-1027 GCF_011630105.1 Anneissia japonica | reverse complement strand
TCTTTAAAAAAAAATAGTTTTTTGCAATCGATATTTTCATTGATGAACGCTAATAGTAGCAAGTTCATTAACAAAGCGTGTATAATAATTAGGCCTATACTAAAGATCTGTATTTTTTTTTGTGAAACGGATGTTCTTTTAATTACACATTTAAATTTTTATTTTCTAATTTAGGTTCTGAAATTACTTTTTTCCATTCACTTTGTATAGCATTTAGAAGTGTAAAGTATTCAATTATACAGTTTTCTTTCGTTAACAATGTGGGAATCAGCTCCTCAGCTGTTAATAATCTGTTATGCACCATAACACAATTTGCTTTGCATCCAGAATCTAACGAAGATTTGAAATAAATTGATTCACCACCTGAGGTTATGTATTTATGTTCCCATATTTGTTTTGTTTTAACCTTATACATTGTATGTCAGTGGATCTAAACTGACAGTATTAATCACCACTGCATTTAACATTATTTTATAGAAATCGGGCAAACATTTCAAATCAACATGGTCGTCAGAAACTTAATTTACTAACATTTACTGTGTATTAAATTGTATACATATAATACTTCGGGATACATTTCCATTTATTGAGGCTATGCAATATAACTTAATAAATCAAATAAAAGAAAGTTATATTTTTTTTATATTCTTTACAAAAAATATTGAATTTCTTTGTTCATTTATTTACAGGACTAAATTCGTTGAGAGCTATGCTACACGATGTATTATTATGTCCTTTATTCGAACACTGTATTTACTTTTCTTTGAAGAGTTATATATAATTTAACAGTGTTAACGGCTTTCTTGATTTATATGCAATTATTTTTTTTTCTAGCCGTACCTATTGTGTAATGGAGTGTATCTGGTGGTATTTGAATCTGTTCAACCTTGAAGCCTCCGTGGTCTAATGGTTATGACGTTCGCCTTAACAGCGAGAGGTTGAAAGTTCGAGTCCCGCCAGAGACATCTTATTACACAATTACTTTATTCATGTATTTAGAGAAATACATTCGTTGAGAGCTAAGCTA
>NW_022734467.1:0-8660 GCF_011630105.1 Anneissia japonica | reverse complement strand
AAATACATATTATAAATATGAAATATCAAAACATTCAAATAATTACATTAGAAAAGTTAAAAATTAATTTCATATTACAAAATAAAAATATAAAAATATACACCAAATTACTATAATTAAATTTAAAAAGAAAAAAAAAAGTCAATTAATTCAAAATGTTAAATACATTATTATGTATTTAAAATTTTAGACTATAAGATGCACCATGTCTATGTGGCGGGGGCCCTGCTCTCCCAGTGGCGTAACGATGGAGCGGAGCTGGGCTTTCTGAGACTTGGGGCCCTTTTGGGTCCCGGTCTCCAATTTCATTGTAGGATTTTTGTTGTGATTGTTGGTTAATCATATTTGTCATTGTGTTCTACATTTTGTAACGACGAAATAAATGATATGATATCAGTGGTAGATCCAGGAATTTGAAATAGATGGGGCCCAGAAGGAGGGAATTCATAGAGAGGGCCTGTCACCTCAGCCTCTCACCATGGTTGGGGCTGAGGAAAAGAAAATTTATGATTATGCCAACTCAAGATGGCGGGAAATGGGACTTTCAGTCTTCTTTTGTTTTTTTTTTTCTATATTTTAAAACAAAAATTGACAATTTCAGGAACCACCTCTTTAATCCAACACTGGATATACAATATTATGGTATTATGTCCTAGTCGGTATCAGAGACGCATTATAATGATATGTCAATCAACAAAGCCCTTTTGGGTCAGGGTGCTAGTTCGAGGAACCTTTGGAAAGGGGCCGCCGCACGAGAGCGCATAGGCGTTACGCCACATCATGCCTATGTGGGGCTGGGGGCCAGGTCCCACTGTCAGTGAGAGCTGGGCTCCCCGCGTCAGGAAGAAGAATCACAATTCGTTGGGGAGAAAATATTTATAATTCCGGTACTGTATATGCATTTTCTACATATAAATAGAAATCAATTAAACAAGCCTTTGAAGCCCCAAAATTGTCATAATTTTGGGGGGCTTCAAATGGGTTGGGGGTATGGCAAGCCACTTGGATCATTTTCGAAAGATTTTGGGCGATGCCCGACCACGCCCACTTTGCTCTCGTCGTTAACATCAGGGACCTCTGACCCCTGTAGGGCAAATCCTGGCGCCACCCCTGATTTAATGCAAAAATCACCCTAGATTTTATTCTGAATTTTGCAGAAATTTTGAAAATATGTATAAAATATTATTTACATTATGTGTTAAGTATGACTAAGGAAAGTACCTGTCTGTGGTTGGTATAGGCCTAAGTGACATTCAGTCCTTAGAATAATAAAGCGAGCACCCAAGTGTTACTTGGCTGTTGTAGGAGCACAATTAAATTGTAATTTTTTTACAAACCTGACTTAATGGGCACTGAACTATTTCCAAAGTAGTAATACATGTTGACATGATACGGAGAGCAAAAACACAAAGAACATGAATACAGTATCGTAGTCCTTGAATCAAGGCAATAACCAATTATTATCTACCAAGTGTTTATTTGTGGAGGCGATGGCTGTTGTTAAGTACAATTACATTGTAATTTTTCTTCAATTCTGAACGGGCGCTGAATTTTTTCCAATGTACAGTAGTCTATACTTTACAATTCTATACTTTACATTTACAATTCATATCTGGCATAAACAGCTACTGCATATCAGTTTCTCATAATGGGTAAAATTATTCTACTTTGCAGAAAACAAAATTAATTATAATACTGTATATTTATTATAATAAAGAGAACAAACACAAAGAAACAGGAGTAATTATTGAATTAATACAGTAACCATAATCTTGAAACATAGCTTTGTCTGCTGTGTCACTAATAGAGCACGTATACTAAGAAACAGTGACCTCCACAAATCAGGGTATACGCATCTTTAGTAAGTCATGAACACTATTTTTAACTTGAATTAAGTCAGTTTTTTGGGTTTTCATTCCTTATTTTTGTTCTGCAATTGCGAATAGCAACGACGCTCACAAACTTGATACAATACTGTACACAGAATAATCGTAATGGCGTATTTTTAGGGGAAAAATTTTATTCCCATATTGGCAAAGACTGACTTAATTATAATTTTTTTTTTTAAATCTTTTGTGGAGTCGTTCTTCTTTTATTTACAATTCATATCTGGCATAAACAGCTACTGCATATCAGTTTCTCATAATGGGTAAAATTATTCTACTTTGCAGAAAACAAAATTATTTATAATTCTTACTATGATTTACATTCATACTCGTCATCATCATAAATCCTATTCTTATCAAAACATTACAACGATGAACATGAATGAAAACCAGTCATCTCGTTTTGTTTTCTCTTGTTCAACCAAATCGCCTGATTGCTACCGCGAATAAGACGAGGCTTAAAGTACGGTAGCTAATTAGGATCGGAAAACGGGCGACATAAACTTTTGGATTTTAATAATCATGTTCGCCCTTTATGCGAACCGTCCGTAACACACGAATTTACTACTGCAATGAAACTACTAAAATGTTATTAAGCTTATGAATAAATGCAATATTAAATACGGGGAAATAAGATTTTGATTAACATTTAAAATCTCATAAAATGGGAGGCCCTAGTATTTGAAAGATTAGCCCTGCATTTGGCTCCGTTTTTAACAAGCTGATGCAGTATCAAGACCATAAAAACAGCAACAAGTATAAAAGGTGGGTGGTCTCATACGCCCGACATAAAAAAAATCGTCCAAAAATCTTCTCAAACTCGGGGATCGTCTTACTGTGTATATACGCCGGTCGCCTTATACGCGAGTATATACGGTATAAACCACTAAAAGAGAATCATATCTCAGTGTTCATTTATTGCCAGAAGAAAGCTACCACGACCACGAGGCCTCCGGCCCCTCGACGACGAGGTCTAGTGACTGCCTACTCTGGATCGACCTCAGAGAAGTCTAGAAGCGTAACCCAAAATCCGTGGCAAGAATTTCCCTTGTGGAACAATAAAGTTATCTTATCTATTTCAAACGATAATTTGTTTTCATTAGTGTTTTTTTAACCTAATTTTTCACTATTGCCCGCGACACTTTTCCTATCCGTTCTTCCGCTCTTGGAGCTACTACATAGGGCCTACCTGATTGGCCTATCTATAGCCTATACTTTTACAAGCTGAATATCACAAAACAAATGCACAATACTTAATAATATGCTAATGGAATATTCAAGTGATATATAATTGTTATACATCGAAATGATGTTTGATCATTTCGTATTGGCCTATATCATTTCTCCTGACGAAAATACGCCATCAGAACTATAGAATTGCAGTACCTGTTGCTATTTGGGGATCGAATTCATCACTAGCCATCAAGAGCAAACTCGGGGTGGTTTAGTGGTTAAGACACCAGGCTAGTTACCTGGAGGTCGTGGGTTCGATTCCCACCTGAGTCACTTGCGAATTTTTTTCGCAAGCACTTTTGAATGTACTGAGTATTCAGTACGTATAACACGTCAGGTATGGCAACACAATTTCGTATTTATCCTGATGAAAATACGCTATCAGAATAGCATTGTAGTACCCGCTGCTTCTTGTGGATCGAATTCATCACTAGCAAGTGGTTACGACATCAGGTTAGTTACCCGGAGATCGTGGATTCGTTTCCCATCCGAATCATTTTCGTGTGAATTTATTTACTTGTGGAAAAAATATTCTAAATGCATTGTTACATATGTATGATGTTTTCAATAAATGACCTTTGTGGTTGAAAAACAAAAATGATATAAGCAGCAATAATACCGTTTTTGTGGTTTAACAGACGGATTGTATTGGGCATGTTGCTATACCTATATATTTTCTTCTTAGCCTTTTTCACACTTCACTCTGATACAATTCGAGAAAAGAACATTCAATTAAAGCAATATCCAATAGGGAATTTTTTATCAACCAAAAAATATTATAGACTTAGGAAAATTAGGTTCGATAACAGGGGCGGATCCAGAGATGTCCGAAAGGGGTTGGGGGCGAAAGTGGGGCCGATCGAGATAATACCACCCTAGGTGGTCCGGAAATTGTTGTTTTCTAGACGCCCGAAAATAACCTTTGAGGCGTTTTGGGCGATTTTTTCTTTTTCTCTCTTTAGGCTATTTTTTATTTCTTTTTTTTTACTGTCCGAAATTTCCGCCCCTACCCCTAAATCCGCCCGTGGATAATACAGACGTTTAACAACAAAAAGTTCTGCTATCCAGTGTAAGGATCCCTCCATGCTAAAAGTATTTGGATAGTATTATTTATTATTTTAATAATGGGCTCGAAAATTATAGCTTAATTAGGATATATACAAATAAGCAATATTTAAAATTCGCGTACAAGATCAGGTTGTCACTGAAATTTCGCGGGGAACCCAGGCTGGCGTTAGAGATAGCCAGGAATAAACATAGGCCTATTGGCATCACCACTGTGTATACCATATAGGCCTATATTATATAAACACCCGTTCCGCAACCTTTTTAGCCCACGACCCAAAACACTCAGACGCGACCCATCGAACCCGAAGCCAATATATCACGTCTGTCGATTAATACGCGCGAGGGATAGTTGATATCAGAGGAACCATCCACTTGATTCTTTTGGCAGTCAATTAAAAGATACTATCACCCACAACATCAGTTTAAGACACCTAAGAATGACAACATAACTTTGAATTACTCATTTAACCAAACCACTAAGTTATCAAATTTTTCAATAAGATGAATATTTTTTTTATAAATTAATTATTTACAAACATCTTATTATAAATTCCTTAACTTACTGCCAGATATTTATGGGTTATGCGAAGACATAGACACATTAAATTCAAAAATGTTTTTTTTTTTTTCGTTATAATTTTCAACTGAAAGCCAAACATTAAAATTAACAAAACTAACACTTTCAAGTTGTCATACCTGAAGTACAAATGTTTTTATAGTATATTTTAATCATAGTTTCATGTTAAAAATATACTATAAATGTTTTTATAGTATATTTTTAACATGAAACTATGATTAACGCACACATTACAAAAGTAAACTGACGCACATGCCACACTTTCGTTTACTGTAATTTGATTTTATTTGTCCTCATTCGTATTAAGTAAAGTTTTCACGATCTGAAGAGATTATGCGACCCA
This sequence comes from Anneissia japonica, assembly GCF_011630105.1. Lineage (NCBI taxonomy): Eukaryota > Metazoa > Echinodermata > Crinoidea > Comatulida > Comatulidae > Anneissia > Anneissia japonica. Next base: position 3,553 of record NW_022734467.1, on the reverse strand, counting down.
TCAAAATTTTTCCACAACCCCGTGCGCCAGGTTTTGGGGGGCGCTGAAATGGGAGAATGAGAGTAAAAAATTAAGCACTTTTTAGAAAAACACGACGAAAGTGATGTATGTCGTCAGGCATGAATATTTTCCAGTTAATAATAAAAATCTGAATGTAGTTGTTTTTATTGGCAAATTTATAGATTGTGATTTCTTTTCAGTCCATTTCGACCGTTTTCTCTTGTTTTTTTTATCCTATTCTGTAATGACTACAGGACTAAAGCTCATCCTGTCATATCTCAGAGCCACGATGGGACAAGCGAGACTATCTGCTTTGCCACTACTTAGTATTGAGCGTGATGAAGCAGACAACAATGTTAACTTTTATCATTAACTTATTTGCTGATGCAAAAGCAGACAAAATTCAGTTGCGAGTTTGAACAATGTTAAAAATTCAGCAACTCACAAAACTCTACTATAAAATAAATTTAGAGAATAAGAATACTAAGCTATATGCGATAAATACAACAGCCTTACAAATTAGGATAATGGTAAAGTTTTATACAAAGTTCCAAACATCGTAATGCAATTTCAATAGTAAGAAAAAAGGGGTGGCGCGACCTGGGAACCAGCCGCCCCCCCCCCCCTTTTCGGGGATAGTTGGCTTATTCTCCTACCTATTCCTTTACTTTTATACATCTGAAACAAAATTAATAAAATAAAGCAATCATTCTCCATAATTGTCCCCATTATTATTAAAATTATCAATAACAGACTTACTATTATGCAATCATCCTGTTACAGTATATGTCTTTATATTTTAAAATTACTGTACTGGCAATACAAACCAATGTATTTGTATGAGTTATGTTCATAAATGTGGCTATTATTAAGAGGCGAATAAAGGAATGCCATTAGGCCTACAGTATAGGTTTGATTTTGTTCTGTTATTTTTTTGCTGAGCAGCATGTTGGTACAGTCGGCCAGGATGTTAAGAAGCAGTGGTGTTCAGCTTCATGATGAGTAGTAAAATTGAGAGAGTGGATAGCAACATAAGAATACAGTGTGCTGGTAAGTGGAGAAATATTAAATTTTTTCATCCAATTATGATGTAGGCTACTAAAGTGTTAACTTATAGCCATACTGTAGTTAATAATCTCAATTTTGTTTTCATAAATGTTATTTATTATAAAATCATTGTTTAAAATATTCTTTTCTTTTTCCATTCTCTTCACCATATAATGTAGGGCAATAAAATAATGCTTTTTAAAATCATCTACCAATCTTCAATTAAAAATATATGGTTCTTATCTTCTCAATTTGATTTTAAGCGACGCTCGATCACGCCCACTTTGCATCCTTCAAGGAAATCTTCCCCCTCGTCTTGGCATCCCCCCCGGACCTCGGACCCCCCGCCCTCGGGCAAATCCTGTCATCTCCCCTGGTAAGAAAAAAATGAGAGCTAGAATAATAATAGTTACTTGGGTTTAAATGTTATTTAGACAGTGCATGATATGGACGTACGGTACGGATATGCTTAGTCTATACAACCAATATCAATTTATTTCAAGATATTATAATTATAATTGGGGCGAAGGGGGTCACAATTATCTACTCTTGCCCCCGGGCGCCAAAACTTAGTTCATTCATGTTTTCAACCCTCAATGACATCCCTTGCTTTGAATGATCGTCTAGATTGTCAAGATTGACGGTCTTCCGTGGAGTGTCACAACCTGACTACTGCTAAACTCTCGTCTTTTGGCATAATATGTCTGGAGTTTAAAGCCCTGGCTCATGATAATATGGTTGTTCTCGTATAGGGTCGTTTTCGGCGATTTTATCCGAACCATGTTCAATCTGGGTCGGATGGTTGTATGAAGACTTCGGTGTGTTCGTCGCCGATTTATTAGGCTTGGAATAAAGTTCATCGATGCTTTCTGTACAAGGCGTCTTATTAGGTTTGACATACATCGCATCTGTGGATGACCTACTGAGTGTTCTATTAGGCTTTGCGTATAGTTCATTTATGTTTTCAACCCTCAATGACGTCCCTTGTTTTGAATGATCGTCTAGATTGTCAAGATTGACGGTCTTCCGTGGAGTGTCGTAACTCACAACCTGACTACTGCCAAACTGTCCATTGTTTTCGTCTGTTGGCATAATATGTCTGGAGTTTAAAGCCCTAGGCTCATGATAATATGGTTGTTTTCGTATAGGGTCGTTTTCGGCGTTTTTATGCGGAACATGTCTGCTTTCAGAAACTGTAGGTCTTTCTTTATTGGCATCATACAATGAATCTTCTAAGGGAACACTTTCTTGTTTTGTCACATTCTTATACCGCTTCTTCCTAGCTAAAAGATAAATTATTAAAATCGTTTCGAAAATGACGATTACTGCAATGACACCAATCACAATAGTAGTTGTCGAGGGCACGTTTTGGTTTTGGTAGCTACCAGTAGTTAGAGACATAGACGGGCTTTGGTAGCTACCAGTAGTTGGAGAGGTAGACTGAAGTAACTGGTTCGTATTCAGACCTAGTGGTGTCGTTGTAGTTGACAATTCTATAATAAAAAATGCTACAGCCTTGGTGCGATTGGCAGAAATCACGGTACACGTGACATTTTTGCCATCGTAATCGCTTACTACATCATTAAAAGTAAATATATTTGTTTCGTATCTTCTCTTCGTTGATGCATTTACACTTTTAGATTCAAACATCCAACGATAATCATAATATATATCGGTATCGCCATTCACTAAGCATATCAAGTTAAATTTATCACCCACTTGAATCGGTCCTGGTGGTTTTTTTTACAATCCTTGCGTCTATTGTTAATGTTAGTGGAGTAGTTTTGCAATTTCCTATTTCTAAACTGTCGTACGTGGCTCGGCAAGTAAACTCGACACCGTCGTCCTCTCTACTCAGAGGATTTGTCGATATTGATGAATACTTTTTTGCGTTGCATGGTTCCCCGTCTTTAAACCACTGTAGATAAATACTATCAGAAGTTGAAGAGCACTTTAAGTTACTCCCCAACTCACCCTCATCAGTTTTTGGATTGCATCTTAGCATGCTTACTTGAGCTACCTTTGAGTATAATGCCGGTGAAGTGCCTCGGATTTCACACTTATAAACACCAATATCATGAATGCTAAACGTTGGAAACGACAGAGTTGAGGACTTTGACTCGTTTGACAAAATATATTTGGAATCGGAACTTTCTCCTACTGTTATAACATCGTTGCCTCTAAAAAAGACCCATTTTAAATTATGTCCGGGAAGCAAGTCAGGTTCCCATTCACATTTTATTGATGCCGTCTCACCTTCACTAACAGCAGCATTCATTGGTTCTATTGTAAAAGTATACTGCGCAAAACACCTGTAAATCAAACAATACAAAATTACCCCTTGCATGCAAAGTGTTATTGTCCATTTCCACCGAAACGTTTGACCAAGCATTACTGAAGTGTGGTGTTTCTCATCTATTTTGATGGAATCAGTTGAATGGATAAACAAACTTTCCAACTAAATCAAATATACATATGGATACTGCGAAATTATCAAAGGCCTGTT
>NW_022734466.1:0-1258 GCF_011630105.1 Anneissia japonica | reverse complement strand
ACGTTCCACTTACACACTGCATGCTACTCCCTGGACATGAATTAACCAAAGAGATATACCTTCTTGACTTACTAAAGGAAATATAAAGTGAAGATAAAAAGGACAATTAACACCAGGAAATATTTTCAATATTATACAATTCTTATTCGTCATGTATTGACTTATTTTAGAGATTAACATACTCATTTTATATTTTATTCCATTATATTTAGAGAATAATATATGTTTGTATCAGCTGCACTCATTGAAGTGGTACGTTCCACTTACACACTGCATGCTACTCCCTGGACATGAATTAACCAAAGAGATATACCTTCTTCACTTACTAAAGGAAATATAAAGTGAAGATAAAAAGGACAATTAACACCAGGAAATATTTAATTTAATGAAACACACCTACATGTAAATGATATTGTAAAATGGTTTGCACAATACCGTACATAAATAAATAAAAATGTTCTGATGGATTAATATATTCTCATTTCTCATGATGTATAGAATCCTTATTCGTCATGTATTGACTTATTTTAGAGATTTACATACTCATTTTAGGGTTTATTCTATTATTTTTAGAGAGCATGCGTTTGTATCAGCCGCACTCACTGAAGTGTTACGTTCCACTTACACACTGCATATGTATGCTGCTCCTTTCATTGTACTATAATAATAATTATTATTTGGAAAACGCTTTTTTAACAGCGGTACACATCACATCAATGGTGCATTCACAGTGAAATTATAACAATCGAAATCAATAAAACCAACAAAATCAAAACAGCAAAACAAGACGGTATGATCGGAGAGAATAAAGAACAATCTCCCTGTGCAAACCTAATACAAGTAGAACAAAATTTGTAGATACAGGGTAGCCACTCCCTGGACATTAATTAAACTAAAGAGGTATATATACCTCCTTGACTTACTAAAGGAAATATAAAGTGAAAATAAAAAGGACACTTAACACCAGGAAACATTTAATTTAACGAAACACACCTACATGTAAATAGTTTATCTCCTACATAAATAAAACCACATAAATTATGATGTTCAGCTGCTGATATGCATTGAGTAATACATTATATAATACTTTTAAATTACTTTAAACAGTTTAGAAGGGATAACAATAGTATAGTAGGCCTAGTGCGGTAATAATAATAAAAATAGTAGTAATAAGCAGTAATATTTAATTAACTATGGTTTGGCCGTTAACAGAAATGTTCCACTACTGTAATACATAACGAGTTAGAGTCAGGATGCA
>NW_022734465.1:0-2641 GCF_011630105.1 Anneissia japonica | reverse complement strand
CTTGTTTAAGTTTTTGAGAGTAAAAAGAGATGGGTTGCCAATTGTCGTCAATGCGTTGCTGCAAAATACCTCCTATAGCCATATCCGAAGCATCTACCATAATACACAAGGGTGCATCTGGCTGCGTGTGGGTGAGGAGTGTAGCGTTAGCAAGGGTGATTTTTACGTTTGTGAATCCAGTCAATGCTGCGTCAGTCCAAATGAGATCTTGTTTCTTGCCTGTTGCTACAAGTAATGCTGTAACAGGCTGTAAGATCTCCGCTCATTGAGGTATAAATCGACGGTAAAAAAAAAAGTCCAAGAAATTCGCGGAGTTTGCGTAATGTCTTTGGTTGTGGAAATTGTTGTATCGCGTCAACTTTTGTTTGAAGTGGTCGGATACCTTTGGCATTCACATGGTGTCCTAAGAATTCCAATGATGAAACTCCAAATTGGAATTTTGCTGGATTAAGAACAACACCATACTCATTGAGGCGAGTAAACAATTGTCGCAAATGATTTTCGTGTTCCTGGGCATTAGAGCTTGCAACAAGCAAATCGTCTATATATGCATAATAAAAGTCCGCGTGTCACTTGATCGATAAATCTTTGAAAAATTTGTGCGGCGTTGCGTAATCCAAAAGGCATGCGAACGAACTCAAACAAACCAAATGGGTTAGTTATAGCGGTTTTTGGTATATCGCTGGGCTCGACAGGGATTTGGCGATATGCTCTGACGAGATCAATTTTAGAGAAAATGGTTGCACCATGTAATGTGGATGTAAAATCTTGCATGTGAGGTATAGGATACTGATCAGGAAGAGTGACATTGTTGAGTGCACGATAATCACCACAAGGACGCCATTCTCCAGGGGTTTTCTTTGCAACCATGTGCAGGGATGACGACCAGTTACTGTCAGAGGGGCGGATTATACCAAGCTGCATCACATGTTCAAATTCATGTTGTGCGATCTTGCAACGGTCGGGCGCAAGGCGAAGGGGACTTGCAGATATTGGAGGGCCGTTGGTTGTAATGTGGTGTGTTACATGTTTCAGAGACGCCTCCTGATAACATAGGCGTGTTATTGAAGGAAACTCTGAAAGAATGTTATCAAAGTTCGACTGTTGCCCACTGTGGTGGGCATTTCAAAAGTATACCCTGAATAATTAAATTGGTTGTTGTGTCCACTAGTCGATGGTGAGTCATGTCGACAAGGAGTCCAAAATGTCGTAGAAAATCGGTGCCTATAATGGGGTACGACACATCCGCAATCACAAAAATCCATGAAGACTTGCGACGTAATCCCAGATCAAGAGTGATTGAACTGTGTCCGTATGTTGCAATCGATGAATTGTTAGCCGCGTTTAAGTTATAATCATGTCGCCTGTTTTTACGTTCATGTCGAGTTGGTGGAACAACGCTAACGTGATAAAGAAAAGGCGACTTACAGGATGGCCAGCAACGTTCGTCGCCTTTAGTTGTTGGCGTTGGCGTTTTCCGAACACGGTGGAAGACATCTGCTTGCATTATCACCAAATTTCAAATGGTACCAACGAAGTGATGACGTCTTATCATCGGCTGATCGTAAAGAACGATTGCGCGATGAAGAGCGATTGCGACCATATGATCGACTGTGATTTCGGCTTCCGCTACTGGGTCGAGATCGTTGATTCGCTTGCCAAAATTCAAATTTTTTGGTCAATTATTGAATCTGCAATTGAAGTGTGTGAATTGTGGCAGATTGTGAGGGCAGTTCCACAGGGTGGACGGAAGAAACAGTCGGCGGTGGCACAGATATTGGGGAGGTGGCAGATACCTCAAATATTTTGTCGGCAAGTGTAGTTAGGCCTGGCATATCTAGCTCATCTTTTGCAGAAGCCAAAATTAACTGAACATTGGCTGGTAGACGACTTAAGAACAATTGCTTCATAATTGTTTGTTCAAGGGTTCGGTCGCCGAGCAGTTGCAACATCCTGCGATATAATTGGGAGGGTTTTCGATCTCCTAACTCCTCCGCTGTCAAAAGTTGTCGGAGACGCTTTTGATCGGATTCAGATGTCTGTTTTATTTATGCCTCCTTTAATTGTACGTACCTATTGTCCTTTGGCGGGTGAAGTAGGAGATCGCGCACTTCTTGGGCTATCTCCGGTTGCAAGGAGCCCACCAAATACGCGTACATCGTAGTGTCCACCGTGATATGCCTGGTTGTAAACTGTGCCTCAACCTGTGTGAACCATAATGTTGGATCATTGGGCCAGTAGTGTGGAAGTTTCAGAGAAACTGATGATATTGCAGGCGGTGCAGCATCTGAAGCAGATACGACAGGTTGTTGCTGTTGAACTTGTTGCTGTTGTCCTTCCATTATTAACTTGATGCAAATAGTGTGCACTGAAACGTCGGAGGTCACCACTTTAGTGTAAGTGTACGATGAGATGATAAAAATACACCACACTAATTTATATGTAGAACTGTACAATTCATTCCAAGTGAAAAGCGTATTTACAAAAACACTTGAGAAACAAGTTGATGATATATACAAATTGATAGAAAGCGAAAGTAATATGTACTCAGGGAGGACAAACTGAGGAGTGTCTGTAAAAGTACAAATGTATGTGATATAGCATCACCTTTCATACCATCTGACCAACAAGGATTAGGAAT
>NW_022734464.1:0-770 GCF_011630105.1 Anneissia japonica | reverse complement strand
ATGAGTAAGTTCAGGGGTTCAATGATAAAGTAAGAGGAATTAGCTGGCAAATTAATGTTATTCCAGGTTATTTTTAACTACTTGAGCATAAGAATATAAAAATATGTAGGTTTTTAGCGCTCTATACTGTACAACTACATCTCAGAACGCTTTTCCACATTATTACCCCAGGCATTGGAACGATGCCTATGGTGGAAATACCAGTGTTTGCTGCATGAAATATATCAGCACATTTTGCACTCGAACCTCCTTAGATACCCACTTATACTCCTGGGTGGAGAGAAGCAATGCAGATAAAGTGCCTTGCTCAAGGACACAAGCAAAATGCATAGCGAGAGATTGAAACCCAGAACTCAAGTTTGGGAAACCAAACCGTCCGTTTCCGCTGCTCATAATTCCTTTGCTCAACAAATTTCCAGTGTGGGAGCCCATGGGGGAGAAGAATTTTTTGAGTTGGGGGCCCCCTCTTGTAGATATGCCACCGCAATTGTTTGAAGATTAAATTGTCTTTTAGGATTTATTCACAGACAGTACATCTGAACTGTGTAAATGAGAATATTTCTCTCACCAGTTTCACACTCTTCTCCTGTGAAGCCAAGAGGGCAGATGCAAATGTATTCGTCATCGGAATCCACTACATCATCAAGCTTCTTACATTCTCCGCCATTTTCACAAGGAAAACTGGCACATGGGTCGTCTTGATAAAGAATAAAAAAAAACTTTTATTATTGTATTACTTAATATTATAATTTATATATTATAACTTAAAT
>NW_022734463.1:0-830 GCF_011630105.1 Anneissia japonica | reverse complement strand
TATGTAAAAAATACATATAATATTTTTTTCTCCCCGACGAATTGTGTTTTTTCTCCTCAACGGGGAGGGGTGGAGTGGCAGCTCTCCCCGACGGGGGACCCTGGACCCGCTTGCGCCACCCCTGGTTATAGTAGGGATTTTTTTTAATGAAGAAAATGAAAATCGATCAGTTTAATTGATTAATAAGTATATCTAGCAGTTATTATGTATTTCTATCTAATAAAAATTGCTGATTTTCCTTGGCGTGTGCCGTACCACCCTGACAGGAGCCGTTGTAGGGCCTGAGTTGAACCCCTGTAGTAGAAACGTACAGTAGCTTATTCTAATATTGACCCCCCACCCGAAGTTGATTCCCCTGATTCCTAATGCTCTATGGCGTATTTATCACCTGGTAGATCTTTCCATATGATAGGATCTTTCCATATGATGGGAATACCATACATGGTCCTCCTCCTGCCATTAATAAACCAAAAGCTAGTAACACGCTAGATAATATACCAGCAGTCTGTTATTTAAAAATCTAACGTATACACCTTGCTTAATTCGAAAGCCATTTAATTGGTTTACTAAATAATGAATAGCATATTGTACCCTATGTATTCATAATTTAGGCCACATTTTTTATGTGTATTTCACAATATCCGTCAACTCGTATAATATAGGCGCACATTGCTTGTTATTCATATTGCATTATACTGTAATTATGTTCGTGTATCTTGCACTTTATTTATTCATTGAGGAATAAGCATACTGTACCCTGTGTACATATAACACATGTTTTATTTAATTAGCATACTGTCATCATTATAGAGCAAAATGCTGTAGTCGGT
>NW_022734462.1:0-1224 GCF_011630105.1 Anneissia japonica | reverse complement strand
TTCACTCACATTTTATTTATTTAGGAATTTTAGAGTCAATATATATTAACCAATAAAGTATAAGTATAATTATTGTGTATCTACATTCAACATAGACACATGATAAGAGCACTTAGGTTCACCAATAAATCATTGCTAATCAGTATCAAGAGCTGTGTTTAAATAAACCTTACACTTCATTCAAGCAATCTGTTGGCTTTGGAAGTCGTGTTCCTGCCTTGAGCTGTTCAATAAGCGTCTGGGCATCTGTGTGAGGATAAGGAACAGCACCGAGAGTGAACACTTCGTAAAGGACTACTCCATATGACCAGCTAGTGGGTTAAATGCAGTAAGAAACCGAACAAGAAACATTTATATTAATTACAATGAATTTTTTATTGTACATTTTCTGAAGTGAAATGAATTGTAAGTCAACAGTGAACTAACTAAAATTAACATTAACCAATTAATCGATAAATCAAGGCATCAGTTGATTGATTCAAATTTTGATTCATTTATTGCCCTCCTTAATTCCTTCATCAATCAATCAATGAATAAATAAATTAAGAAATCAACTATCACTGCACCTTTGACACCTTATGTACCCACCTATTGTATGCGATCATGACCATTTTTGGGCTTAAAAATTGGATCTGGACAAGTAAGCGACCATTCCGGAAGTCAAGAAATGTATACTATTTTTAACAAAAACGATTTAATACGATGGTGATTACAAAGGCCTATTAAAAACATGACTATTTTTACCTGAGACCCAATATTACATTAACTTCGGTCATCACTTGGTGTGTATCTCGTAAGTTACCACCTCTAGCGACAACTTTCCCTTGACCTAAGGGTGATCGCTTACGGAGATTCAACGGTGAGAAGGTTTACTTACACGTCACTTTTGATTGTGCATATTCCCTCTAAAATGGTCTCTAAGCTAGACCACTTGTATGGCCGTTTCTTTCCCGGTGCCATGCGATCGTATCCCTTTTGGTAGATATCTGCAGCTAAGCCGAAGTCACATATCTTCACGGCCAGATTTTTACCTACGAGAACGTTTCTGGCTGCCAAATCACCGTGATAATATTTCAAAGAAGAGACGTAATGCTGTTGAACAATGTACAAGAGTTTGCATGTTTAAAAGGTGTACAGTAAGAACCATAATATTTTATTTATTTGTTTGTTCTTTATACTGGGTTTCCTCTTCAGTAAAATGTTACCGTTCTCCAAGACGGCCTA
>NW_022734461.1:0-984 GCF_011630105.1 Anneissia japonica | reverse complement strand
TGCCCAAGGACACAAGCGAATCTGCACAGTGGAGACTCGAAACCCAGACCTTACGATTGAAAGTCCGAACCACAACTGCTGCGCCACACTGAAGTGTCCAATATAAGTTAGTAATTATTGGAAATCAAAAATTATGTGCATTAAAAGTAAATCAGGCGATCAATTCATAACAACCATCCTGACAACCATATCACACTTGATATCTGAGCCATTAGGGTATTAAGTTGTTATTAGAATTTAATTAATGGGGAATTCCCTGAGAAACCATTCTTTTGTCGTCAGTTGTCATCTTACCTTGCCTTCATTTCCTTTTCATGTCATAATTAAGGGCCTTGCAGTATTAGAGATCCAAAAACTTTCTCTCAGCATTTAAAATTCTAAATTATTGAGTGAAAAAAAAACGAAACTTTTTTAATCAATGACAATTTTTTTCCCGGAATCTGAGTTGGTGATTTGGCTTTTTTTTTTCAACTGTAAGGCTGTTAGTCCAGAATTTCTGAAGGTATTAATCTAAAAAAAGATGTGAAATCATTTTATCTAGCATATGCATATAAACTAAAGTAAATGCTTTAGAAGTCACCTTCCCAGATTATTTATTTATTACAAATTCAACGTTAGACAGATGTCCAAGAAGAAATCATGGGCCGAGAGCCAAGCACGAAAGTGGGTACTCTTGACATAAATTTCTATACAAAATATGTAAAACTGTCTGTAAAAGAGTTCTAGAGCTTCGCTTCCTTCAACATACACAAAATTTTGAAAAAGAGTTGTTTGAATGAATTAATGGAGTTAATTATGCTTAATTAGCCTATTTATAGTGATTTGTGTAGCAAACTTTCCGTGGCCAGTCATTGTACAAGTTGCAAAAACACAGATGTGAAGGTTTCACAACTATTATTGATTGAAAATAATTGGTTTTAATAGGATTAGAAATGTATTTAGCACAAATAATGGATGAAATTGAAAGAAAAATAATAGCAATTT
>NW_022734460.1:0-524 GCF_011630105.1 Anneissia japonica | reverse complement strand
TCCCATCCTTATGTAGTCTATAATTTGTAAAAGAAATTACAAGATTTTAGTTCTAGCATAAATGAACATATGAGAAGTAATATTACGTTGTTTCAATCTCCTCCTTCAAATTTACCCACCTCTCCCACTCTACACCGATGGTATTACTTACCCGTGGCCTCGCAAACGATGGTGTCTACCATACGAGTTGTGGCGCAATCGATATTTGTAATGTTCACGTTATCAAAAATTGAATCCCGTACTACAATTCTTGCGCATCCAGTAATTATGTCATCACGAGGCGGGTTTTGCACATGAACATTAAATGCAATATCTTGAAAGATTTTTAGGATATGTAGCAGATTTTCTGTCAACTGCACGTACTCGTCGAAGCTGTTTATTACTGTGATGTTGCCGCCTATTTGTTCGCATTCACGCTGAGCATCAGTACATGATCGGCCTCTCCTTTCCATCATCATATATTTGTAGCAGTTTGGTGATTTATATATATTATCTTCTGTAAACATGAAAGTGAGATGTTTTTC
>NW_022734459.1:221386-222147 GCF_011630105.1 Anneissia japonica | reverse complement strand
ACCACTAATGATTACAGAGCCAAACCATATATATATATGCCTATATATGCTATGTATAATCGTGTTGATTGACTTGATATAACATAAGCAATGTGCAGGGAAGTACTGTTACGTTTTGGACTTATGCATATTTTTATTTTACACACACACACACACACACACAATAAACTATCTTTAACAACTAGTATATATATGTGTACTCTACAGGGCCGGCGGAACGTTTTTCAAAGTTTTGGGCCCCACTTATAAGCAGGTGCGTAACAGGGGTCTTGGGTCGGGGGGAGGGGCAAAGGTAATAATTTTCCCGGTTAGTAATTTATGACTTGGTGTGATACCCGTATGGGGGTGTCCCCCCCCCCCATATAGAAAACAATATGACATATAGGGCTTATTTTATTATAGGCCGCACACGTGTGTTTGAAACTAAATTATAAGCATTTTCATCGTGGTTTTACTCATTACAATTCATAGGCCTGTTCTTTCACCATCATTACACATTGAGGCCCTTCTTTTATTTAAAACGATCTATCTTAAATTTTCTTTCTCAAGTTTGGGACTATTATGTTTTTAAATAACTTAGAAAGCAAAGGAGGGCAAGCACAATCTTTAACCCTAACAGATGCGAAAAATTTTTGTGTTTTTAATTCTAATTTCGTCGGAATTGATCAAAACTCCCTAAATGTGCAATTTTTAGAGGAAATTTGCCTACCTCAACAAGAAATGCTCTTATGTTATATATGGCCACACTCGTTTTTTTAAAC
>NW_022734459.1:217801-221370 GCF_011630105.1 Anneissia japonica | reverse complement strand
TTCATAGGCCTATTCTTTCACCATCATTACACATTGAGGCCCTTCTTTTAGGTAAAAAGATCTATCATAAATTTTCTTTCTTGAGTTTGGGACTATGTGTTATAACTTAGAAGGCAAAGGAGAGCAAGCACAAGCTTTAACATTAAAAAATGAGCGCGAAGCGCGCGAAAATTTTTTGTTTTTTTAATTGTAATTTCGTCGGAATTGATCAAAACTCCCTAAATGTGCAATTTTTAGAGGAAATTGGCCTACCTCAACAAAATATGCGATTTAAAATTTTCACGCACTTTCCGGGTGAAAAGGGCATTCAATGGGGAAAGACTTTCCATAGATGGATATTTTCCCCTTGTCCCCCGTGGTTACGCCACTGCGGAGAATACCTGGCGGCTTAGATCAAATGCGCTATGGACACTTTTTGAAGTGGAGAAGGGGTTGCAAGCCGGGGTATTGTGATATCATTATATCTTCCTTTTCATTCTTGTCTTTAGGCCTATTTTTCTCTTCTCTTTTAATTATCATTTTTCCTTTATTTTTCTTTCTCCTTCCTTCTATTTCCCTCCCTCTCCCCTTTTTCTTTTCTCTTCTTACCCAGCCCGGTACGACGGCTTGGTCAGCCCGGTAAAAACCGTCAGGGGGACAGTCTGCCCCCTCCCCTGTTACGCCACTGCTTATAAGATGAATGGGAATATGAATCATGCGGATCTGGAATCAAATCTAGGTGGTGGGGTCAACATTCCGCCCCCGGGAAAATTTCGATTTCTAGATGACTGGAAATGGTGCCGTTTAATTACTCTTATGTTCTTCAAAATTCAAGGTTTTCCCATCTTGAAAACGGTCAGGTAATTTTTTCCCATTGTTATTACAGTAAATAGGGCTTATGTGTGTATACATACATAACAATTTAAAAAAAAATGAGTAGTTGCATACGAATTTTCCGTGAATCGTATCCCAAAAAGAAAGTGGGGTCCGGGGGTTCTTCCCCAAGAAAATTTTGATTCCTAGAAGGCGGGAAATGAGCTTTCCCGACTTCTGAGGTGTCTTTTAAATTAAAGTCATTAAAAAATACTTCAGAAGTCGGGAAATCTCATTGTCCAACATTTAGAAATCAACATTTTCCCGGGAAGAACTCGAACCTTCCTTTCTCTGGGTTCATTGATTCATTATAATAATTTTCAAGAGGGGAACACCTTGAATTTTGAAGAACTTAAAAGTAATTAAGTTCTTCAAAATTCAAGGTTTTCCACTCTTGAAAACGGTCAGATAATTTTTCCCATTGTTATTATAGTAAATAGGCCTTATGTGTGTATACATACATAAAAAAGATTGAGTAAGTTGCATACGTAGTTTTTCCATGAATGGATAAACTCCAAACAGGGGGGGGGGGGGGGGGGGGGGGGTGGTCCTGCGGTTCTTTCCCGGGAAATTTTTGATTCCTAGGTGGGGGGAAATGAGCTTTCCCGACTTCTGTGGTGTCTTTTAATGACTTTTAAATTCTTCAAAATTCAAGGTCCCCCACCCCTTGAAAATGAATCAATTAATCAATGAACTCCAAAGATAAAAGGGGTCCGGGTTCCCCCGGAAAAATTTCGATTTCTAGATGGCGGGAGATGAGCTTAACTGACTTCTGAAATGTCTTTAAATGACTTTTAAAGTTAATACATAAACAAATGAGTAGTTGCATGCGTATTCTTTTTTCCATGAATCGATAAATCCCAAAAAGAAAGGGTGGTCGGGGGGTATACAGGGTTCTCCCCCGGGAAAATTTTGATTCCTAGATGGCGAGAATTGAGCTTTCCCGACAATTGAAGTGTGTTTTAATGAATTTTATGTTCTTCAAAATTCTAATTTTCTAATAGCAACAAAAAAAAAATCAGCTCATGGGTCCTGAAGGTAGGTCTAGAATTCCTTTCTTTTCCCCTTTTTTTTGTTGCCCAAGGGAGGGGTCAGGACCCGACTCCCTATCCCAGATCCGCCAATGTGAATTGCGAGAAAATGTAACTCGGTCGGGTACTGGATAAACATTCTCTTTCCCATCCTTCTCCTCCTTCTTCCTCCTTTTTTTGCATTTCCGATCATACAAAAATCTCCAGACATTATATATTTTTCGCCAAAAATTGGGGGGAGGGGCCCGCCCCCCCGGCTTCCGCCGGTCATGCTCTAGATAAGAGCCTATATATCTATGTTTTCCCTTATTCTTCCAAGTGCACAAACCCTCGAAGCCTCTGCTATCAACAAAAGCCAAATACTGTACTGTACATCATGATCTTAAACTCTTATGGGGTGATGTCTGTAAATTCAAGCTTCAGCGATGGACATCATTGTGATTGTGATTGGTGGTTTGAAACCACTGTGCTGTGGCTAGCGTAGCGGAATCTACATGTTAAATTTAATTTCAAAAACCCTTTCACGTCGTTCACTCACGCACCCACCCTCTCTTTCTACCAAATATATGAGGCGTGGAGGCTTTATGAGTTATGAATATGAAATTAAATGTAATCCCAATGTACAGTATGTAATTGTTCATAGCAAATATACTGTAACACTATTAAAAATACAACAGCTACAGATAATGTATATCCGTGTACTGTACATAGCTAAGTCTTTCCTTCCTGTTATTCCAATGTTCACTAACCGCGAAGGCTCTATCAATACTATCAACTAAACACAAGTACATGCTGATCTTAAACTCTTATATAGGGTGATGTATGCAAATTAAGGCTTCAGCTAGGGACATCATTGTGATTGGCTAGATAAGCATATGCGCGTCTGTAAAAGCTTAGGAATTGTTGTTTCCGCCAAAATCTATTGCGGACGTAATATTTCCAAGTGTGCTGTGCAGCAAAGTAAATTTCAGCGGACTAATTTTGGCTTATGTGGACTACATTTGGCAAGTAATTATGAGGCCAAAATCAGTCCGCCGGACCAAATTTTTCCTGACAGGCCTATTCCAATTTTTGTGGCTGCAGATTGATGCCACATCCTTGTTTGGGAAATCCGGAAACTGCGTAACCACATTGCCCAACAAGTTTGTGAGTTCTCACAGGCCCATTGTCATTCTCTGGGGCGTAATGAAACTTATAAGAGAAATGTACTCAAATCATACTCTGATGTTTCAAAACAACCTTAAAATGTTAGTTCAGTTACTGCTCTTAGTGCTCAAGTGAATGGTCCTGTTAGTAAATCAACATTCAATAATCAGTGGATCATATTGCAGAAAAGATTGAGAATTAGGGACTGGCTGTAACACGGAAATAAAAGGGAAACCACCTCCAGCACACAAGATGTATGTTGGGAACTTGATGCCGGACACCACAGCCCATAGTGTTAAAGACTATATTAAAAAGTGTGCTCTATACTGTTCATCTTTTGTAATAATTGTTGAACAGCATCTAAACTGTCAAGTCGTAAAACCATCTCTATGGCCTAAAGGAGCTATGATCCGAATATACTACGAATCCAAAACCTATACGGGAGAACAAGGCGAGAATTAGCCACGGTAATGATAATGAAAGTCGTGATGGTTACAATGATAATGGTAGTGAGGATGATGATGTTGATGCTAAGAATGT